>NC_034597.1:6594846-6601478 GCF_900095145.1 Mus pahari | reverse complement strand
CCCTCCCTCCCTCCCTCCCTCCTTCCCTTCCTCCCTCTGTCCTTTTTTCACCAAGTCATGGAACTTGCCATGTAGACCAGAATAGCCTCAGAGATACCTCATCTCTGCCACTTGATTGCTGGAATCAAAGGTGTGGGCTGCCACACTCACCTCATGTTCCTTCCTGTGTGTACCAAAACTCATATTGAACACTGAGTTCTGGGCTGCTAAAGAGGATTTATTTTACACCTGCTTTTGAAACTAGTGGCAGAGACATTTTAACCCAAATACTAAGGATTAAAGATGGAGGGAGGCTTTACAAAGTCAACGTGCATGCTGTTCTCAGGTGGAAGAATGAGTTCTGATTATGGCAAAGTTGGTGGAGAGAGCTCAGAGCCCAAAGGTCTGCTAGGAGTGCAGCCCCCTGCCTTGAAATGTGCTCTCTTTCTCTGACTTTAGCGTACCAGGTGCCGCAGAGATGACCAAGGGCTTTTGAGGAGTGTTCCTCTGGAAGAAGGTATAGACCTCACCACAGCCTTCAGAATTCCCATATCATAGATCTCTGGCCATCTCTTATCTCTAGCACCTTCTTCTTCATCACAGGTAATCATCTGGCATCGTAGAAATAGATGTTATAGAACCACCCTTCTGTGTGTAAGTTCTGATCACCTCAGGAACAACCCTCGGCAGTGTCACACAGGACTGGACCGGGAATTATCTCTGTCTTCTTCCACCTCCCTTCCATCTTGCCTCTGGTGTCTCTAGATCATTCCCAAACAGACGACCTGCTTCTGAACCCTTGCTTCTGGGAAGACAGTCAGGGACGGATGTGCCTTGTCAGAGCATCTCTTTGCTCAGTCACTAGCAACCAGCAGGTCCCTATTTCATGGGATGGTAGACATCAGAGAGAAATTGAAGTCCCAGGATGTGTCTTGAGTTCAAGGATAAGTCGTGTTAGAAATGACAATGGGACCTGGGAGGTGGCACACACACTTACTCCCCATACTTGGGAGGTAGAGGCAGGTGGATCTCTGAGTTTGAGGCCAGCCTGTGCTACAGACAGAGTTCCAGGACAGCCAGGACTACACAGAGAAAACAAAACAAGACATGCAAACAAACAAAACAGCGGGATGACTATGATGTTTTATAAACCGGAGAAACTACCAAACATAAGGGCTCATGTCAAGCAGTCATTCTGGTGTAAGTCAGTCTTGATTTCCACAAGCAAATAGCATTTGACACAAAGATGACAAGAAGTCATATCTGGCTGCTTTTCACCAAAGGAGCCACCTGAGCACACCTGCCTTGTTCTCTGAAAGCTCTGCAATGGTGAGGTGGACCTCCAGGACACTTGTCCTGAAGCAGGTTAGATGGGGCAGCGAAGCCCTTAAGTACCCAGAGCAACCTCACAACTCTGAGGCTCTGAGCTAAGATGCTGGGCCTCGAAGGCCAAGACGCCTTCCTTCTCCATATTACTTCTTCAAAGAGCTGAGTCCTTCCTGTACCTGTGCACCTCTCAAAGCTCAAACTCCACCTCCAAGTGCCTTTGATTGCTTCTTCTCTAGCCTACCACATCTTCCTCCCATAAGCCTCTCTGCTGCAGCCATGGGGCCATCCCCTTCTTGTTCCAAGTTACCACCTACTCTATTCTGTGTAACTAGGTCCTCTTTATAGACACAGCAGTAACAATTCTTTATTGGCTATGATGCTGTACTTTAACAATAACAATAAAACAAATGACAACTATAAAGGACTTTCTGTATGTCTGTGTATCTGTCAGGAAGGAAAAACAAGGATATTTGTATAACTATACTACAAAAGAATGTGGTGTCCATTAAAGAGAAAAAAGTAGAAATCTATGTAAGGACATAGAAAACCATTTGTGCCAATTGTAACGAAGTTAAATCTAGGGAGAGGTGATGGGAGGTTTTCAGAGGGGAAACCAGGAAAGGGGATCGTTGCTGTAAATCTCCAACCCAAATATGCCCTGGCAATGAAAGCACAACTCAATATGAATACATGCTGTGCACGTAGATTGGGCACATTTATTGCTACACTACCATCTTCCACATCTATGAGACCCTTAGAACTTTCAGTTTCTCCAGGGCATGTGCTTCTGCTCTGCTTGTCTTCTTCCTCCTTTTTTTCCTTTCCTTTCCTTTCCTTTCCTTTCCTTTCCTTTCCTTTCCTTTCCTTTCCTTTCCTTTCCTTTCCTTTCCTTTCCTTTCCTNCTTTCCTTTCCTTTCCTTTCCTTTCCTTTCCTTTCCTTTCCTTTCCTTTCCTTTCCTTTCCTTTCCTTTCCTTTCCTTTCCTTTCCTTTCCTTTCCTTGTCAAACCAGGATTTAAACCCAAAATTCCCGTGGAGCCCACATTAGACAGAATATGAGTCTCCTGTAAGACTTAGCAGAGCAATATATCTTTATACCATCTTTAAAGCAATTAATTCAAAATCCCACTAATATCTGCCTATAGGAAGCAGATAGTTTTTAATTGTGAAGCTCCCTACCTAGAGCAGCCATCCTGTTATACCATCTATCTGTTATGCTCTCTACCTTGAGACACAGACTTCTATTAATTAATACCTGTTCATAGCAGGCGATTATCACTGCTCTCTCTACTTGGAGAGAGTCAGTGACTAATATTCCCTATCTAGTTCTGAACTGCAGGTGAAATTTCCCATGTTTAAGTACTATACCTGCTTATAAGAAGCAGCTCTGTCAAACCAGGATTTAAACCCCAAATTCCTGTAGAGCCCATGTTAGACAGAATATGAGTATCTTGTAAGACATATTAGAGCAATATACCTTTATACCACCTTTAATTATCAAAAGGTTATTTTTCTCTCTTTACATCAATGAATTACCAGATCCTGAGTCCTTTGTACTTTTGTCTCCCAATTCTTGATTCACAGGGAGGAGCTGAGTGTAAAAAGACATGTGTTGTCTGTGTCCCTGTTTGGAGGTGGGGGAGACAGGGTGGTGAGCAAAGGATACAGAAAAGGATACACAGAAAGGCTCTCTCAGGCATAGATGCCTCTCTGCTGTTCTCTGCAGGCCCCTCATACCCAGTCAACTTTTGTTCCTATATATTTCCAACCCAAATATGCCCCACAATGAAAACACAACTCAGTATGATGGCATGCTGTACATCTAGATTGGGCACATCTACTGCTTCACTACCATCTTCCACATCTGTGAGACCCCTTAGAACTTGCCGTTTCTCCAGGCCATGTGTTTCTGCTCTACTTTTCTTCTTCCTCCACCTCTGTGTCCTCTCCCTCTTCCATTTTTTCCTTCTTCTCTCCCTCTCCACCTTCTCCTCCATCTTCACTTTATCTGTCCAATCATCAGCTCTCCTTTATTTTACAAATTACGGTGGGAAGCAGGTTTACAGGAAATCACTTGAGTGCTGACTCATTCCTTGTTCCCAACCCCTCACAGGAGAATGGAATTAACATCAAATATAATTAACCCCAGGGCTATAGACAACAGGGGATAACATTTGAATTGTGAATAAAGAAAATATCTAAAAACAAAAAACAACAACAAAAAAAAAGAAGAATGAAAGTTAAGAAGAAGAAGAAGAAGAAGAAGAAGAAGAAGAAGAAGAAGAAGAAGAAGAAGAAGAAGAAGAAGAAGAAGAAGAAGAAGAAGAAGAAGAAGAAGAAGCAGCAGCTAAATCTATGAAAACACACAGAAGATTTTAAGTGTAAATTGTGGCCAGCAGCAAGTCTTAAAAGGCTACATATAACATGATCCCAACTGTATTGTAGTCTTGAAAGGCCAATGTAAAAGACATAAAATATCTAGGTGCAAAGGTTGAACAGAAGAATAATTTTAGTACAGGTGAATTTTAGGTCAATAAAGCTATTGTAATTACAGACATATTATTGCATTTGGCAGAACCCACAGAATATACAAGAATGAACCAGTACTCACTTATTGTTTGAGCAGATGCACCACACCCAAGCAAGATTTCAGTAGTATGGGGAAAATAAAAGTATTGACTGGGGACCTGTAATGTGTGCATAGTTTTCTCTAAACCCTAAACTGCTCTAAGAAACGAAGCCTATTTATAGTCTGAGAATATGGAGTGATAATTTGTTGGGCACAGTGGCAAAGGTGTGTAATTCTGTTTACTCAGCAAGCTGATGCAGGAAGATTGCAGGTTAAAAGCCTGCCTGGGCAGTTTGTAAGCAGATGAGAGGCCTTAGGTACAAACTCCTGAGAAAGCAAAGAAAATGAAATACTGGTCTCCCCCACGCCCCTTTCTTCCACATAGGATCTTTCATTTCTCTGCTTAGCTTTGGACTCCTGACCTCTGACCTTCCTTTTTCCAGTTTCAAGTGCTGAGATGTTTGCCACCAAACTCAGTTAGACTTTCTCTTTTTAGTGAACTAGTTAAGGTGTGCAGAATAATATGTGCAGCTGCAGGACTCAGGTTCTGACTCTTGTGGCCCTGCAGTTCACCATGGGTCAGGGGTTTAGCTCCAGTGGCTGCAGAGGTCAGCATGGGACTCAGTCTTCATGAAGCCCCAGTGGTCCTCATTCACCAGAGGACCAGAGTCTGGCACCAGTATTCTCAGAACTCACGGGACTGGGGTTCTCAGTACAGTCCATGCACAGAGTCCAGCTGGATCACTATTTTGACTCCAGTATCCAGCAGTTTCATAGAGTTCAAAGTATGACCAGGGTGACCAGGGTTTTACTCCATTTGGTTATGTCGGTGATCAGCATGTGGTCATGCTGTCACCAAACCAAGTTGGGATCACCTCAGTGTCTCTACCTGGCAATCAATGCCAAACTCTACCCATGTGCACAGCTGAACTTCATGAAGACCTCACTCTAGAAAGACAGAAAACAAAGCCACCAAATAGAGTTGAGAATTTATAAGTAGATGCAGAAGGAACAAGACACAACAACCACCCATGGTTCATTCCAACTTCCCAACTCTACTATAATGGAACCTAAGATTACAGAGAAATGCCCAAGGAAGAAGTTAGAGACTTCTCTTTTAAAAATCGATGACCATATAAAATGAACAAATGCACAAACTAAAGAAATAAACCCTTTCTTCTCCACATTGCCTTTGGTCAACATGCTTTATCACAGCAATAGAGAAACTGTGACTAAGACAGCTGATTATTTTGAAAAAGTTAACAAGATTGATAAACCCTTATTCAAAATAACAAAAATGAAGAAGACCCAAATTAACTAATTTAGAGATGAAAAAAGTCTTGTTACAGCAGACTCTGCTAAAATGCAAAATATCAAGAATGCTTTATATTCCAAAGACCTAGAAAATCTAGAAGAAAAATGGGTGAATTTCTAAATTACTATGACCTACAAATATTTAAACCAGAAGATAGAATGACTTAAACACATCCCCTAGAAACACAAAATCAACAGTGTAGAAAAGGTTTTTGTCCAGAAGAGAAGCTCAGGATCAGATGGATTCACTGCACAGCTTTCTATTTTTATTTCCATGTGTATGTATGTTTTACCTGAACGTATGTAATTTCATCATGTGCTTCAGTGCCCACAGAGGTCTGAAGAGGGCATCATGTTCCACAGAACTGGAGTTACAGATAGTTGTGTACTTGCCTGTGATGCTGAGAACTGAACCCAGATCCTTCATCAGAGGATGAAGCGTCATCTGAGCAGCCAGAGCCTGTAACCATCTCTCCAGCCTCTCACTGCTGACTTCTGTCAAACTTTTAAGGAAGGGCTAAGACCAATACTCAGTTTGTTGCACAAAATACATAAGGAAGGGACACTACCAAATTCTTTTTGTGAAGCCAGTATTATCCTGATACCCAAAACAGATAAAAGCACTTCAGTAGATAGATAGATAGATAGATAGATAGATAGATAGATAGATAGATAGATAGATAAACTTCTCTACACATCAACTTCCCTGATGAATATTGGGATAGTTTGAGTGAGAATGGCTCCATAGTTCATAGGTTTGAGTACTTGGTCCCCAGTAGGCAGAACTTGGGAAGGATTACGAGATGTAACCTTGTTGAAGGAGGTGTGTCACTGGCTGCAGGCTTGAGGTTTTAAAAGCTATGCACAGTGTACTCCCTGCCTCCTGCTTGGGAATTGAGATATGAGGTCTCAGTTGTTCCTAGAACCATGCCTTGGCTCCATCCTCATGGACTCTAGCCCTCTAAAACTGTAAGCCCAATTAATATCTTATTTTATAAGTTGCCTTGGTCAGGATGTTTTTATCATATCTATAGAAAAGCCTCTAATACATACATAGATGCAAACTTTTTCAGCAGAGTACTTAGTAAGCTGAGTTTAGGAACGCATTAGTAAGATCAGATGCCATGAACACAAGGGCTTTATCCTAGAGACGCGGGGTTGGCTCAACATTCAAATCAATGATGTAGCACACCATATAAATAAACGTAAGGACAGAAATCATAGAACCATCTTGGTACATTCAGGAAAGGAATTTTGACAAAGTTCAAGATGTTTTATTTAAAAAGACATTACAGCCAGGCGGTGGTGTCTCACGCCTTTAATCCCAGAACTCGGGAGGCAGAGGCAGGCGGATTTCTAAATTCGAGGCCAGCCTGGTCTACAAAGTGAATTCCAGGACAGCCAGGGCTATAAAGAGAAACTCTGTCTTGAAAAACCAAAAAA
>NC_034597.1:6584661-6594787 GCF_900095145.1 Mus pahari | reverse complement strand
GAAAAACCAAAAAAAAAAAAAAAAAAAAAAAAAAAATGAAAAAAAAAAAAAAAAAAAAAAAAAAAGACATTACAAATGGGTCCTCAGGTTGACAAATTTTATCTATAGCACACCTGTAGCCAACATAATTGTAAATGAAGACAGGCTGGCAACATTTCCTCTACAGTAAAGATGCCCACTCTCACTTTTTTATTCAGTATGATGCTTGGAATCTTGGGTATTATAATAAGACCAGAAAAAGATATAAGAGGGGATAAAGTAGGAAAAGAAGAAATCAAGCTATGCTTACATGCAGAGGACATGGTTCTACACTGAAAAGATGCTCTAGAATATGCTAGAAAACTTTTAGATCTAATAAACTCAGTAAAGTTACAGGCTACAAAATCAGCATTTTTAAAAAAGTAAGGTTTATACATACCAACAATTGATTGGATATAAAAATTATGAAAAATATATCACTTATAATACATTCGAATATTAGGAACAGATCTAACTAAGATAGTGAAAGATCTATACATTGAAAATTCAGAATATTAAAAAGGAAGTCAAAGCAAACACTAAGTTATTGAAAGGCCTTCCATGCTCCAGGACTGGTAGAGTTAGTACACAAGGAAGGCCTGATTACCAAAGCAAACTCCACACTGAGAGCAATTCCCTCCGAGGTCACTCTTCTTCGCAGGCCTAGGAGGGAAAAATAAGAATCCAAGGACTCATAAGGAACCACGGAGATTACAAAAGGCCGAAGCATTTCTAAGGAGAAAGAACACAATGTAAAGAGTTGTGATCCTGAGGTACCTGACGGCAAACCACACTACAGAGCTGCAGTGACAGAGACAGCATGGCGCTGACCTAAATGCACATAGGTGGACCTCTAGGTCAGAACAGATGATCTAGGAGAAAACCAAGACTATAAAGCAACCAACTTTTAACAAAAATGTCAAAAAACTTGCTATGGAAAATAAGCCTATTTAATAAGTGGTGCTGGCCCTAAGATCCATCTGTAGATGAGTGAAATTAGATCCTTATTTTCTAATAAGCCTATTTTTGATATCAACTCAAATCAAGTTTTTAAAAAAATCTTACCTTACAACCGGAAATTCAGGCAGGGTTAGAAAGATGGCTTAGCAGTTAAGAGCACCTGCTCCTCTTACTTGAGACCCCAGTTTGGTTCCTAGTACCACTATCAGTCAGCAGACAACTGCCTGTAACTCCAGTTCCAGGGGATCCAATACCCGCTTCTGATCTCTGCAGGCTCTCCCACACAGGTACACACACCCAAATACACACACCAAATAAAATCTAAAACTTCTAAAGAAAAGCAGGGAATGAAGTTCAAGATCTATATTTAGATAAACTCTTTTCTGACCATAACTCTAATAGCACAGGGACTAGTCCCAAGAATCAGCATGTGGGACCTCATGAAATGAAAAGGTAACTATTAGCTCAGGAGACAGACAAACAGACCACAGGATGGGAGAGACCAGCTGTACTTCAGAAAGCTGATATGTAGAACTTACAAAGAAAGAAAAAAAAATCAAACATCGAAATCAAAGCTGCCAATTAAAAAACAGCCTAATGAAATGCACAGAAGTCCTCAAATGTAGAAATAAAAATGGCCAACAAGTCATCATGGAAATGAAAATATAAAACTACTTTGAGATACCAGCTCACCCTAGTCAAAGGCTGTTATCAAGAAATCTGCTAACAAAAGTGGAGAGAATTTGGGGAAAGGGGCACTGCAAACTAGCAGAGTTACTGTGAAAGTCAACATGGAGGTTTCTTTAAAAATTAAAAATGGAACTATTAGGGGCTAGAAAGGTAGTTTAGTGGATTAGGTCACTTGTTGCTCTTGCAGAGGATCCAGGTTTGATTCCCAGCACTCACAGGTTAACTCACGACCATCTGTAACTCCAGTTCTGGGAAATCTGTCTTAGCTAAGGTTTCTATTGCTGCAATGAAACACCATGACCAAGAAGCAAGTTGAAGAGGAAATGCTTTATTTGGCTTATACTTCCATACCAAAGGATGTTTGTCATCAAAGGAAGTCAGGACAGGAACTCTAACGAGGCAGGAACCTGGAGGTAGGAGCTGATGCAGAGGCCATGGAGAAGTGCTGTCGGCTGGCCTGCTGACCCCTGGCTCATTCAGTCTGCTTTCTGATAGAACTCAGGACCACCAGCCCAAGATGGCACCACCCACAATGGTCTGGCCCTCCCCCATCAATCATTAACTAAGAAAATGTGATACAACTGGATCTTATGGAGACCTTTTTCTTGGTTAAGGAATACCTCTACTTTATGTGTCAAGCTGACATAAGACTAGCCATCACCAGTGACCCCCTTTTCAACTTGACACACAAACACATTGCTGTTAAACCACAATCTTTCCTTTCTTAACAATCCCCAAGACCTCATATTAAAAACAAATAACTTTAAAGTCCCACAGTCTTTTACAAACTCAAACACAGTAAAATTTCAGTTTCTTTAAAATATCTAATTTCTCAAAAAATATTGTAAATCTCTTTAAAACTTTAAAGTCAATTAGCTGTGCACATCTGTAAAAACCAAGAGGGAAAAGCCAGAGTACATTCACAATCTGAACCAAGCAAAACCAAACTCCGACAGTCTAAATAACTCACCGTCTAATTATCTCGGATTCATTCACAATCTTCCGGGATCCACCAAGGAGCTTGAGTCACCTCTCCAGCTCTGTCCTCTGCAGCACACACAGCTTGTCTTCTAGGTTCCAGTCGACGCTACTCTACTGCTGCTGCTGTTCTTGGTGGTCATCCCATGGCACTGGCATCTCCAAAATGTTGGACTTATCTGCTGCAACTGGCCATAAGCTAACATAAGACTAGTCAGCACAGGGTCTGATGCCCTTCTGGCTTCAGGCAAGAGGCATACATGTACTGCACAGACATGCATACAACAGGTATGTACATAAAAAGTAGACCTAACATATGAGCTGGCTGAACCACTCCTAAGTATGCACCCTAAGAACTGCATGCCCCGCCAGGGAGATACTTGTACATCCCATTTATTACTGCCCAACTGTTAGGGATAAGAAGAAGAAACTGGCCCAAATATCCACCAGCAGATGGATGGATAATAAAAATTTAGTTCATGTACAAAATAGTACTTTACTCAGTGGTAAAGAAAAATAAAATCATAAGACCTATAAACTGGATTGACATGAAAATTGTAATATTAAATGAAATGATCTATTCTTGGAAAGACAAAAACTTCATGTCCTTTCTCACATATGGATCCCAGTCTCTAAAGAGTGTGTGTGTGTGTGTGTGTGTGTGTATGTGTGTATTAGTAAAGCATAAAAAACTAGATAGGAAATCAAATGAGGGAGGAAAAATAGGTCCTGAGGAAGGATGAAGGGTGGGCGAAGGGCATGTGGGATATGGAAAATGAAGAAAAGAGACAGAAAGGGAAGGCCAGAGAAGGGAGAATTAGAGGTAGCAAGCGGTGGAAGGAGGATCACTCACACACTTTGTTAAAAAATGCTACAATTGTATGTAAATCCTGTGTGCTAATTTAAATAATACAGAATACCTAATCTCCACTAACTAGCTTCCAAATGGGCAGAGGGATTGGTGCTTGCCGTTTTTTTTTTTTTTTTTAATGTACTTATGTCTACTTCCAATTCCTTTTTAAAGTGTACTTTATTAGTATTGTAAGTTTTTGATTGTAAAATTGGGTAGTGTTTTACTTTTCTTTACAACTTAATAAATACTTACTTTGTTTCAAAGATTTTATTTATTTAACATATGTGAGTGAGTACATTGTAGCTATCTTCAGCCACATCAGAAGAGGGCACAAGATCCCATAACAGATGGTTGTGAGCCACCATGTGGTTGTTGGGAATTGAACTCAGGATCTCTGGAAGAGCAGCCAGTGCTCTTAACCAATAAATACTACTCTCCAGCCCAATAAATACTACTTCTACTTCTTCTTCTTCTTCTTCTTCTTCTTCTTCTTCTTCTTCTTCTTCTTCTTCTTCTTCTTCTTCTTCTTCTTCTTCTTCTTCTTCTTNTCTTCTTCTTCTTCTTCTTCTTCTTCTTCTTCTTTGTGTAGCCCTGGCTGTCCTGGAACTCACTCTGTAGACCAGTCTGGCCTTGAACTCAGAAATCCACCTGCCTCTGCCTCCCAAGCGCTGGGATTAAAGGCGTGAGCCACCACTGCCCAGCCAATAAATACTTCTTGATGACTGCACATGGGGTAAGCTGCTTGTAGTTCAGAAAGATCCCAGCAATGGTGTTTTCCTGACAGTGTGTAGCCTTCCAGCATCTGTCATTTTCAATATTGTTGGTAACTTGGCCATACCCCAAACAAACTTGCCTCCTTGTGTCACAAGGCCCAACTCGTTCACCATCACTTCAATTACTATACCTTTGGTAATCACACCCAGGGTTGTATATAATGGGGATGATGGATTCTTTTTCACACTGAGTATAGGCAGGCAAAAGTTCAGGGTGTGTGACATGGGCTTTTTTGAAACGGAGACCCATTGGCCTAATAAACCCTTCATATTTAGGTCATTTTCTTGTAAAGCCATCACCAACAAAGCAGTTTAGTTACCATTCTGTTCTGTGCCTTCTTTTTTCTTTTTCCTGTTCGAATAACTTTCAATACTTCTGTTTCTCCTTGGACACGAATTTTGGGACCTTCCATTTTCCTGCCTTTTCTTTTCATTTCCGCTTAATAGTGGAAAGTGCGTTTGCTCTCAACTCCCTCACTGGCCAGCAGATAGGCGGGGACTACTCCCTGTGGAGTCCTCTCATCATCCTTCTGCTTGGTGTTTCTCTTCTCATGCATCTTCATCGTCTTTTTCATCTGTATTTTCTCGGCATGGCGCTGTTTATGGTAGAGCTTAAGCTTCAGGGAAATGTTTCTCTCTCTCTGTCTCTCCCTGTCTCTCTCTGTCTCTCTGTCTCTGTCTCTGTCTCTGTCTCTCTCTGTGTCTCTCTGTCTCTGTCTCTGTCTCTGTCTCTCTCTCTCTCTCTCTCTCTCTCCTTCTTTGAATGTTCATGGGCCTCCAGACCTTCTTTCTTTCTCTTTTTCTCATGGTAGTCCAAACGATATCCATATCATTTGCGGTGCAATCTAATATGTTCATTTTGTGGCATGATGACTGCCGCGGAGGAGCCATCTGCGACCTCCAGGGTTTCAAAAACCTCAATTCCTGGGTGCCACTGGTCCACAAACCTGCTTCATTCAGGCAGTAAAGGAAACGGAAAGGGTAGTCCTTTAAGTAGGCCGAGTGGAGCGTAAGCGCAAGCACTGCACAGCACTTCCTTGTCGTCTCTGCATTCCTAGGCAGAAGAGTTAGTATTGTAACTTAAAAAACAACAACAAACAAACAAACAAACAAAAAACACAATTTGAGTTGGAAAAGCGACAAACAGAAGATGGCAACTGAGAGCAAAGGTGAGAGCTGTGAATTGTGCCCAGAGTGACATCAAGTCCAAGGCAGGCAAAGAGTAACACTGAATGTACTGCCATTACAACAGACCCCAGAGAAAGCATCCTTAGAGATCTCATTAGGAGCACAGCTAGAGGAAGTGGGAAGGGTTACAAAATACAATGATGCAGAGCTCTGGGAAGCAGTACTGAAAGTACAGGCTAGGGGAAAGAGCAGGTCTTGGAGTATCTATCTGGTGTGGTTGTAGGAGCCGTTTGGTGTCCTGAAAAGGTGTTTGTTCTTTGTGTTGCCAACGTAACATACCCAGAAACAGCCTGAGATAATTTACCACCCTCTTATTGTTTGTGTTGAAAGGAGAAGTGGCAGAGAGTAAGGACTGGATAGTAACCTGAGATGTATCATTAGTGGGTACTCTTTGTGCTCCCAAGATTCGATGACATTACAGAGCTGGGTATGATGGCACACACCTTAGATCTCAGTGTTCCACAGTTTGAGGCAGAGGGACTGGACGTTCAAGGCAAACTTGACATGCACATTGAGAAATAATCTAGAAGGAAGAGAATGTGGCAGGAATTCTCTTACTGTTTTTATTTTTGTTGTTGTTGTTCATTTGTATTGGAAAAAGAGAAGTCAGAACTTTCAGAAATGTCAAAGTAACACAAAAAGATGTTTAAATCTGTGGCTTTCCCCACAAAACCCCTCCAGGCCTGGTCTTCCCAGAAGTTAACATCCTGATTAGTTTTGGCTTTCAAAGTATAGAATACATCATCACTTCCATGGCTGCTTCCAAAGGAGCATAAGTCACCCTTAAGCCCCTAATAAAATGTCTATTACCTGAACGCAGAATTGAGTACCCAGAGTCCCAAGGACAGCATCCAGCTATGGCACCCTGACTATAAAGAACAGTTGTTCATCTCTGTACGTCCTGCACTTGGAGACAGTCTTCTTGCCTCCAGAGCCCTGAGATGGCATCTCCTAGTCCTTAGGCTAAGATCAAGTGAGGAGTCCTGCGGTGGCACAGGACAGCACAGGGTGAATAAGACAGCACACTCTGGAGAAGAGCCAATAGAATGCATTTATATATCATATAAAGGGATTTGTAAGCTCTGGAATACATGACAGGATTGGGAAGTGGCAGAGAACTGGGCTCTAAACTGGAATAGCTGATTAGTCCCAACCTGGCAACCTGGGGACCACTGGTGCTGAGCCACACCGATGGACTGAAGAATCAGGGGTCTGATGCCAGCAGAGGATGGCAGCAGGGCAGGTGCATAAAGAAAAGGGGATTCATACAGGCGCGGACAGTACCTTTCTCCAAATTCTTTTGCACCAAGTCAGCCAACATATTGATGGATGACCCCACACTCAAGACAATTCTATTCCAATTCTGTCCCTCCTGGCTGTTCTGAAATGCCCTCACAGATACACAGAAACCTCTATTAATCTAGTCTTAGAAGTAACCCAGGCAAAGACCAACCAATGACCACACAGTGCAAAATACAAAGAGTATGAGTATTCACGTATGTGTGTACACGTGTGTATATGCTTGTGCATGCATGTGAGTGTGCCTGTGTGTATGTGCACTTTACCCTGATGACATTATCCAATCCAAATTCCCTCTCACCTACTCTGTCTCTAACACTGCCACTCTCTTACACTTCACAGCAGGAATTTATTTCTGCCTGTGAGCCCTGGCCAACACATTCACATTGCATCCAGTCAGTAGTAGAAGCCAGTTGTGGGTCTGTTTGGGCCTGTTATCACAAAGTAACTGATGAATCTCACTACTAGAAGATGTGCACCTTGGTCTGGTGGCTGAAGGAGAACACTCAGAGATGGGCTCATGTGTCAAAGATTTACCAGAGCTTTCTTGTCATCCACCATTGCAAGGGAAGGAAAGAGCCCAGGTGGGCCGTTGAAGAAGACTTGGAACTGTCAGAAAGGTTGAGCTGAGGCCACCTCACAGGGAGCTATAAAAATGGGAGAGCATTTTAGAGTTGGTTTGACTTTGGCAAGAGGCAGAGCCTGTATAGCCCATCAGACCGTTCCTGCACTTGAGTTGGCTCTGTCCATGACATTAGATGAGGCCACTCTCTTCAGCTATGGAGATTCCTGACAAGGGCTTACAGCCAAGGGAGTAACATTGTCAGATGGTCTTAGCTAGAACCAGGAGTCCATATGAGAGGTAGTACCTCTCTAGGGCTATTGTGAAGATTAAATATCAATTCATGATAAATGTTCAATGCCAAGGGAGAAATCATACATTCTTAACAGATGTTCCTTTTTATTTGAGAACTGCTGCTCTCATCACCTTATCCATCCTGCCTTGAGAACCTACAGCTCCCTGATGCTCTGTTGAGGGCACAGCAGAGAGCATGCACTTCCCAGGAGATATGTCTCTTATACAACCTGCAGGCCCTTGGAATTGTGTTAGGGCAGTCCAAGCCAGCACAGGAAAGCTGCTGACAACATTTTACCATGTTTACTTAAAATCGCCCCCTCCTCTTTTCCTCCCTCCTCTCTCAGTGAGTGTCTCCATGTCCATAGCTACACACCACACACAGCTATTGTTTCCTGAGATATTTGAAAATTACTTTAAGGATGTCACTCTCCCTTACCCCTCAGCAGTTTTGGGTACATTTATTATAGACAATGACATCCTCTTACATTTTCATAAAACCGTTGTCAAAACCAAGAAATTAAGCATTTTTGTTTTGTTTTGTTTTGTTTCAACTCAGTGATACACCTGCCTCTGCCTCACAAGTGCTAGGATTAAAGGCATGTGCCATGACGCCCAACTTTTTCTTTAATAATATAATAACATACACACACACACACACACACACACACACACACACACACACACACACACACCATGCACTGGCGTTTTGCCAGGACACATTTCTGTTTGAGGGTGTTGGATCCCATGTTACTGGACTTGGAGTTACAGACAGTTGCAGGCTGCTGGGTATTGAAACTGGGTCCTTTGGAGGAGTAGCCAGTGCTCTTACCTGCTGCCATTTTTTCAACCATGAAACTTAGCATTCTTGTCATACTCACACCATTCTACTTGTACTGGTTCTGTCCTTAATAACATGCTGTTCCCCAATGCCTGTTGTGATCTGGATAAGGGAACAATAACAGTGCCCCCTTCGAGGTTGCTTTGAGAATGCGTAGGTGTATGTGTAAAGTACTGAGTGCTCACATGGTGACTCAGCAGGCATTCAGAGTTTCTGATGTGACGGTCACTTCTCCAGGGAAGCCTTTTCTGTTCCCATAGACTTAGTGCACAATCCATTTCTTACCAAGTCTCCCTGGCCCTGAGCTTCCACGCTCTTCAGTTGAGTTTAGCTAAAAGGCAGGGGTGAGTTTCTACATTCTCATTGTACCTATGCATGCTTAGACTCCCTCTGAACACTTAAGCCCCATGTCTAAACCTTCTCTGCCATCCCAATGTCAATAGGCACCATGTACACGATGAGACTCCATCGGGAAAGGCAGATGTGAGTTTGTTTGCATGAAAATGAAACATTGGATTTTCTCTCCTGTGACTCTCTAAGGCATGTACACTCAGGAGAGCACAGGCCTCAGATGCAGCAGAGGTTCTGGGACAGGGTCCTATGGGCCTACATCTGCACCCAAGTGGGGCTGATCCTCAGCCCTCTGTGCATCTTCCCTGCCAGAGGAGAGCTTGTCTCCAGGGAGTGCTCTGACCTCAGGATTCGGGGGGGATCACTATTTTCTCTCTGGCGACTCTCTAAAGCCTGAATACTCAGGAGAGCACAGGCCTCAGAAGCAGCAGATGTTCTGGGACAGGGTCCTATGGGCCTACTTCTGCACCCAGGAGGTTGGGGTGATTCGCTGCCCACTGTGCACCTTCTCTGCCAGAGGAGGGCTCGCCTCCAGGAAGTGTCTGACCCCATGACTCAGGTGAGATCAACATTTTCTCTCTGGTGATACTTTAAGGCACATCCACTCAGAAGTGCACAGGCAACAGAACAGCTGAGACAGGGTCCTACCTGCAGCCAGGAGGTGGGGCTGATCACAGCCCTCTGTGTAGTGGTATTGCCAGGAGGGAGCTGGTCTCCCAGGAGTTCTGACACAGGCTTACAGACTCACAGGAGGAACAAGCTCCAGCCAGAGACAGCAAGAACATCTAACACCAGAGATTACCACGGCGAAAGACAAATGCAAGAATCTCACCAACAGAAACTAAGACAACGTGACATCATCAGTACCCAGTATTCCCACCACAGCACATCCTAGATACCCCAACACACCGGAAAAGCAAGATTCCGATTTAAAATCATATCTCATGATGCTGATAGACAATTTCAACAAGGACATTAATAACTCCCTTAAAGAAATACAGGAGAACATAGCTAAACAGGTAGAAGCCCTTAAAGAGGAAACACACACACACACACACACACAAACCTTAAAGACTTACAGGTAAACACAACCAAAGAGGTAAAGGAATTGAACAAAACCATCCAGGATCTAAAAATGGAAGTAGAAACAATAAAGAAATCACAAAGGGAGACAACTCTGGAGATCGAAATTCTAGGAAAGAAGTCAGGAGCCATAGATGCAAGCATCGCCAACAGAATACAAGAGATGGAAGAGAGCCCAGGCTGATCCAGCACCGGCACCTTTCCCCGCCCGAGGAGGGGTGTTCGCCTGGGAGTAG
>NC_034597.1:6564334-6580175 GCF_900095145.1 Mus pahari | reverse complement strand
ATGGTCACTTGATCTTTGACAAAGGAGCAAAACCCATTTAGTGGAAAAAGGACAGCATTTTCAACAAATGGTGCTGGCTCAACTAGTTGTTATTATGTAGAATAATGTGAATTGATCCATTCTTATCTTCTTGTACAAAGCTCAATTCCAAGTGAATCAAGGACCTCCACATAAAACCAGAGTCACTGAAACTTATATAGGAGAAAGTGGGGAAGAGCCTCAAACATATGGGCACAGGGGAATAATTCCTGAACAGAACACAATTGACTTGTGCTATAAGATCAAGAATTAACAAATGGGACCTCATAAAATTACAAAGCTTCTGTAAGGCAAAGGACATTGTCAATAAGGCAAAAAGGCATCCAACAGATTGAGAAAAGATCTTTACCAACCCTAAATCTGATAGAGGATATTATCAAATATATACAAAAACTCAAGAAGTTAGACTGCAGAAAACTGAATAACCCTACTAAAAAATGGTGTACAAAGCCAAAGAAAGAATTCTCAATTGAGGAATACTGAATGGCTGAGAAACACCTAAAAAAATTGTTCAACATCCTTAGTCATCAGGGAAATGCCAATCAAAACAGTCCTCAGATTCCACCTCACACGAGTCAGAATGGCTAAGATAAAAAATTCAGGTGACAATGGGTGCTCGAGAGGATGTGGAGAAAGAGGAACACTCCTTCATTGCTGGTGGGATTGCAAGCTGTTACAACCACTCTCAAAATCAGTTTGGCAGTTCCTCAGAAAATTGGACATAGTACTACTGGAAGATCCAGCAATACCTCTCTGGGCATATCCCATCTGTTCCAACAATTAATAAAGACACATGCTCCACTATGTTCATAGCAGCCTTATTTATAATAGCCAGAAGGTGGAAAGAACCCAGATGTCCCTCAACAGAGGAATGAATATAGAAAATGTGGTACATTTACACAATAGAGTACTAGGAAGCTATTAAAGACAATGAATTTATGAAATTCTTAGGCAAATGGATGGATCTGGAGGATATCATCCTAAGTGGGGTTACCCAGTCATAAAATAACATACATGATATGTACTCACTGATAAGTGGATATTAGCCCAGAAGCTCAGAGATACAATTTGCAAAATACATGAAACTCAAGAATAAGTAAGATCAAAGTGTGAATACTTCAATCCTTCTTAGAAGGGGGGACAAAATACCCATGGAAGAGACATTTGTTACAAAGTTTGGAGCAGAGACTGAAGGAATGCCCATCCAGAGATTGCCTCACCTGGGGATTCATCCCATAAATAACCACCAAAACCAGACACTATTGTGGATTCCAGCAAGTACTTGCTGACAAGAGCCTGATATAGTTGTCTCCTGAGAGACTCTGCCAGTGCCTGACAGATACAGAAGTGGATGCTCACAGCCATCTATTGGTCAGAGCGCAGGGTCCCCAATGAAGGAACTAAAGAAAGGACCCAAGGAGCTGAAGGGTTTTGCAGCACCATAGGAGGACCAGTACCTAACCGGTACCCTCAGAGCTCCAAGATACTAAACCATCAACCAAAGAATACACATGGCTGGACTCATGAGTCTAGCTTCATATGTAGCAGAGGATGGCCTAGTTGGTCATCAGTAGGAGGAGAGGCCCTTGGTCCTATGTAGGTTCTATGCCCCAGTATAGTGGAATGCCAGGGCCAGGAAGCAGGAGTGGGTGGGTTGGTGAGCAGGGGGAGGCAGGAAGTGAAAGGGGATTTTTCAGAGTGGAAACTAGGAAAGGGGATAACATTTGAAATGTAAATAAAGCAAATATCTTTTAAAAAAAACAGACAAACTCACCTAAATTTTGCAAAGAAAAAAAAAAGCAAGTGAAACATTGGTGAAGGATGGGAGAGAGAATAGACTTTCAATATTCTGACAGTTGATACATGTTTTTTCTTAAGTAGCATCTCTTTCATGGTGAGAACAGAAGGACCCAGGGAATAAGGTAAAGGAAGCAAGAAATGATTGTCGAGCCTGAAGTCACCTTTGAGGAGGGAGAAAACAGTAGCAGCCATCATCTGTTCTAGGTCTCGAGAGGACCAGAGGGAAGGAACATGGAAGGAAAAGCTTCCAGTGCCTGCTTAGCACGGTCACTAGCAGAAGGAATCTGTAGAAGCCTGATAAAGTTTTGAGAGCTAAAACTCTCCAGCCTACTTTTCCAAGGCTGTTGAGCCTGGCCAGACTGCTATGTAATATCTTGACCATGGTGAGACTACGCTTTGGTAAAAGGAACTGGGTAGAGATATGAGCCACTTCTAGACACGCTCTTAAAGCCCACCAGATACAACCCTCCGCTCTCTCCCATTCTCTCTTGCTTTGGATGCCATGTGGGAAAGGCATCAATAGATGGGTAAAGAGAAGGGGAGTACCTGTGTAACTTCATGGAGCAGAATATTCAGCCCTATCAACCCCATGCTCCTGTCATAAGAATGAGAAACAGACTTTACCCACTAAGCCCTAATTGGGGCATCTACATGACACCCTCTTCTCCTGAGGCAGACTGATTGCATGAGTCAGGGGTTGCAGAGGGTGCCTACAAAACTATTTTCTGTACATGACAGAGGTGTTGCACACATGATCTCACAGGGACCATGGCTGCATGCACAAGACATGTACAAGGTCAAGCCAGTTAAAATTATAATATGGATGGAGGAGGATCTCACAAAACCCTACCTTGAGGAACTATTGGCAGTTTATGGCTGCTAGGGGAAGGAGAGTCAGTTTTCTTCTAGGTCATCGCCCCCTGAAAGGTTGTCCATGCTGCAGTGGTATGCTCATGAACAGATTGGCAGTAATAACTGAACCTAGGGGGATTAAGAAAAAAGAGTGTATGCTGCGTATGGGGGCACTTGCATTAAATCCCAGCACTCAGGAGGCAGAGATAGAAGAAGACACAGGCATGGATGTCTATGAGTTGAAGGCCAACCTTATCTACATAGTGAGTCCTGGCCAGCCAAAGGTACATAGAGAGACCTACTTGTCTCAAAAATAAAGAGTACATGAAATTAAGCAAGCCACATGGTTGGTGGTTCTAGTAGGAGTTAGAGGGTAGGGAGTAGGGGGTAGATGTTATCAAAACATATTGTGGGTACGCACGGAATTCCTGTGGGGGAAGCATTTAAGAAAAGGATGGGTTTTTCCATGCTATCCCTCTGGTTACAGCAGCCCCCCTGCTTACTATGTCTAGTTCCCGTTGGACTGAAAGCCACGCAGACCACCTGTGCTTCTGTGCTGGCTTTGCCTTGTAGCTCTGGGAGCCAGGACAAAGCTCTACATGTGGGAGCTATGTGGGGATTGAATGGAAAAGGCTTTGTAAGTTGTGAGTATGACATATTAGATATTATTAGTTTTGTCCATTTTTTTTCTAGGTTTGCCAAAATAAGTTTCCAAAAATAGTACAAAGGGAGGGATTAGTCATTCTTTCCAAATTAACAAGAGGAGCATGGGATAGGATCTTATGAAGCTGTTAACGCGAGGTATGGGATAGGCAGTCTGTGCTTTTCAAAGGCCAGTGGTTTCCTTGGATGGTAACAGCTACTTTCTACCTTGTACTGACTCTTTTATTAGTTGTAGGTAACCTCAATATTCACACGTTTTGGTTTTGTTTTTGTTTTTGACTCTGCAGGGATGGAACTCTCACATGGGAGCTGAGACATCTGCTGAACCTCCAGCCCTAGGATTTCCTTAGAATTCACTTTTGTTGGAGAAAGAAAATACAGAGAAACAGAATTATTTCAATATGAATTTTAGCATTTTTCTTTTTCTTTTTTTGTAACTTCTTACATTCAGTTTTTGTCAAAGAGGGTGAGGTAGTTCAGAAACTAAAATATCCTAAAGGAAAATGTTTGCAAAACTTTTAAATTATATTTTAGTGTGTATGGGAGTGTGTGTGTGTGCGTGTGTGTGATATGTATGTGTGGTGTGTGATTTTATGCTGTGTATGAGTCTATGGGTCTGTGTGCAAGTGTGTGGTGTGCATGTATCTGTGTGGTGTGTATATGGTGTGTGTGTGTGCAAATTTATGGTGTGAGGGTGTATGTGTGTGTGCTGTGTGTATGTGGTGTATGTGTATGTGTGTGGTGTGAGAGTGTAAATGTTGTGTGTATGGTGTGAGGGTGTATATGTTGTATGTATGGTGTGAGGGTGTATGTGTGTGTGCTGTGTGTATGTGGTGTATGTGTATGTATGTGGTGTGAGGGTGTGTATGTTGTATGTATGGTGTGAGGGTGTGTATGTGTGTGGTGTGAGGGTATGTTGTATGTATGGTGTGAGGGTGTGTATGTGTGTGGTGTGAGTGTGTATATGTTGTATGTATGGTGTGAGGGTGTATATGTGTGTGGTGTGATGGTGTATATGTGTGTGGTGTGAGGGTGTGTATGTTGTATGTATGGTGTGAGGGTGTATATGTGTGTGGTGTGAGGGTGAGCCTGTCACAATAGATGTGTGGATGTTAGAGAATTTCCACACTTGTGAAGCCAGTTTTCTTTTACCTCCATGTGGATTCCAGGAACACAACCCTGTCCCTCAGCTTGTATTTTCCAGCAGCAAATGCCTCTACCATTAAATAGCATTCACCAGTTGGTGAAGATGACAGCTAGGGAACTTAGCCTGTTCTACCCCAAGAGCACTGTAATTTTGAATATATTCCAAAGTGTCTGGCTTTTATGTGGGTTTTTAGGGATTAAAATTCTGGTCTCCATGTTTATGAGGCAAGCACTTTACCCAGTTGAGCCATCTCCTCAAACTATGCATTACACTTTACAGGAAGTGATGGGCAATCTAAAGTGAGGGACTCCAACAGCACTGTTCACTTCAACAATCCCAAGAGAGTCTTGCACACAGCAAGATAACTGCAATTATAACTTTGCCACTTTGGTGCATTACCCATCCCTAGAGTGGATATGCAGGCTTTGGTGTGAGCCTTGGGGGATAGGACACTGTCTCTCCTCAGGGAGGAACATCCTGGGACTGGTGCAGATGTGGGAGGCAGACTACCAATGTGACTTCAGCCTCCACTGGGGATATTCCTACTGCAGTCAGACAGAAGCATGAGGTAGAATCTGAAAACCGTCTGGGTCCTTGGTTTCTGGCCCTGGCTCCTTTATTTCTGGGATGGTTTCTTAAGCTTCTTATATGTTTCCACTTCTTTTTGTAATGGTCAGTCTGGGCGTCCTCAGCTTTCCACTTTAATTTTCCACTTTGGGACTGAGAATGTCATAGCAGAAGGCAGGTGCACCCCACACTGATTCTAGGCCTTTCCTGCCATGATGGCGTTCTTTTGCTTCCTCGGGACCTTTCTGCTTCTCAGGCCTGTTCTTCCTTCTCACTAGGCTGGAATGGGAATCAGAGACAGGCACTGTCACACTGAAGAGATGATGTAGCTCCTCTACTATGACTCCATCTGTGTCTAAGAGTGGGCTTCAGAGCTCCTGATTGATTCTTCTTAGTCAAGACACGAGCTGATAAGGGCTTCAGGGTGGCCTGACTGTTGTCTTCCAGAGTCCTCTAGGTGAACTGGTGTCTCTTGAACTTGCTGATGACTTGACTGAGTAAGTAAATAGTGGAGTAATTGTGGGATGAGTGCATTAGGGGACATGGAGATGGGAGAATGGGCCTGAGCTTTGTCAGGGAATACAGTGAGTTACTTATCAGGCTGGAATCTGTATTCTCTGTAGAGTGGAGGATCTTACAAGGATAGACCCATGTGTTAGGCAGCTCATCCTTGTGATGACTTGAAGGTTGGCGGGAACCGAAGACAGTCTACGGGTGGTCACTCTCCATGCTATCACGTTTTATGCCAGGCTTTCTTTCTGAAGTACTGCTCTCAGGCTGGGCTCCACTACTGAAAGTTGTTTGTAATAACAGTTTATATTCGCAGGCAGTTAACCAAGGCCTAATTATGTCTCTAGTTCTTTTCTGGCCTGGTTCTAAGTAACCACAGATAAGCCAAAACCACACTGTAGGTCAATGATGTATACTTTGCTAAATATGCTGGTACAGACAATTACATGTCCCCTTATTACATGACTGCTTCTTGATGATATGGCTTACTGATAATAGCTGAGGCAAATGTGCTCACAACGCTAAGGCAGCTGAGCCTTGTCATGCAGGAAACATCCAGACAAAGGCTGACAGGGGCTTAACGATTTTGCACTCCTCTGAAGATGTAGGAGGCTACGGCTCTGGGCTACCCGAAGCTGCACCTTAAAGATGGCGCCTGTCTGCTATGGAGCTTGTGGTAAACAAGTCCATATTTGGTGGTGATTTGTTCCTGCTCTTTTGGTTGGCTGAGGCCGCACGCCTGGTGAGGTGACATGGCCTGCTGCGATTGGAGCGGATAGGAGAGTATAAAAGGGCTTGCAGCCCAGGGCTTGGGGGAGATGAAGAAAGAAGCTTGCTGAATAAACTGCTGTTAGAAGGACTGGTGGTTGCGTCTTCCTTGCTGGTCAAGAGAACAGACGCGACATAAAGAACCAAGCACCTTTGGGGTGGTCTTCTATATAGTTCTCATATCTGGTTATTCTCGACACGGATCCCAAATCCCATCCCCGTAGTCACTTCTGACTCTTCTCTGCACTTTAGACTCTGCCAATTGGGTCATGCACCATTGTGGGGTTTGCACTGCCTGTGTAAGAAGCCTCTGATTGGTTACACACACCCTTCCACTCATCATCTTGTCTCTCAGCTCTGTGGCCCAGCAGTGAACCAAAGATTATTGACTTTTCAGCTTCTTCTGTGTCCCAAGATGTCCTTTGTTCTTTGTTTTCCCTTCATGGTACATTCTCTCTAATTAGAATCTCCCTCCATTTCAAACTCTTTGTCTTTGTCTTAATCTGAAGAGTGCTCTCTGGGAGACTTTTTCTAACTCAAGCCTGAGTTAACTGCCACTTTAATGAATGAAGTTTAAATCATGACATCTGTCAGATTTGGTGACTGGTTTTATGTGACTGGATCAGCCTCCTAGATTACATAACTCTTGCTTTACTGTCACCATAACTAGTCAAAATGGTTTGCAAAGAGCAAGACCTAGACACATCCAAGTTCAACCAATAAGTGAATGTAAGAGTGACAGCAGTAAAGGCTGGGCCAGGAAACAGGGGACAGATCAACTTGTGATACTGGGGATGTTTATCTAAAATTCAAGGTGGGTCAGCAGTTTTGCATTTTATCTACCTACATTTCTTGCAAATTATATGCCTAATTCTGCATATCAGACAATTGAATGTACTAATTTCAACAAACTCTTTCAATATAGTGAGGCGTCATGTTGCTTGAGATAAATAATTCTCTCTCTCTCTCTCTCTCTCTCTCTCTCTCTCTCTCTCTCTCTCTCCCTCCCTCCCTCCCTCTGTGTGTGGGTGTGTTTGTGTGTTCTTGCGTGTATGTATGTGTTTGTATGTGTTTGTGTGTGTGTGTGTATGCGAGTGTAGTCTTTTTGTTTCTTTCTCTACCTTTTTGTTTGTCTAATAAGTGCAGTTATTCAGGGTCTGTGTTCCGGGTTTGTGCAGTCTGATTTGATTCACAGTCCCTCCCATTGCCCATTTTTAAAACACTCTCTGCCTAAGTTCCTGAGAGAACAGCCATGAAAGTGCTTAGTTCTACTCTTTTACACACTCCACTCTAGTCCAATTGGATGACTCACACTGGAGTTTCCCTACTGAAATTGGACTTTCATTACTGCACAATCAGTAGTGAATACTGTTGAGCAATTAATGAGTAATCAAATTTCCTTTGCAAAGATATGTCTTTCTAGTTTAGCTTAACCAACATCTTATCAGATCAAACATTTTTATGCTAACTTTATTCTTCCAGAAAACTAATAAGGACAGGAACTCTGAAAAGTTAAGTACATTAACATTCACATCAATCAATAAAATCACAATGAAGTATTGGCAATTAAGAAGGAAATATCTTTGTTACACAACTGATTTCTCCATTCAATTGATTTCGGTATCTACTAGAGAATATTAAATCGCCTGAAACTTTAAGCTAAATTTCTACAAAATTGATTTGCCCAGAATTATTTCCTTATTAATTGCATTATTTATTATGTATCTGCCTACATTTAGGGTTCTAGCCTAGGTTTTCTGCCTGCAGTGGAAAAGATTGCCTTTCAGAAGAACAGGCCTACCTAGAGTTATGCATAATCAATCTAGATAAAAAGTCATGTCCATTGCACAAGAGGTTCAGAAAGAGTTCAGCCGTCGCTAGGAGACCTCCCTTTATGGGAGGCTGTACGTTGTAAGGATGCTTCCCTTACAACCGCAGGAAGAGGGATGAATTTACTGTGACTTTTCTAGAGCAGGTGGTCCTGCGCTTCTGAGAGCAGCAGTGATTCCAAGGCAGATGAGAAGGGAGCTCTGCAGAAGCCCCCGGGAGCACTGTCTTCCTTTATTCCCAGGAGCAATGCTCAATTCCTTTGAAGCTCTAAAAATGGTTTAAAACCACATCCAGACATGAGCCACACATCTGAGGTTGTCCAGAATGCTGGGACAAAATGCATGACCAAAGATATTCTAAGTAACCCTGGAATGGGCAGTTACTTACACATGAGTCAGTTGTTTGCAACTGTACTGTTTATCTATGCATTGAAGATAATGATTCCAAATAATTCCTTGTGTGGTTGAATGCTAAAACAGTCACTTGACACTTTCTTCAGGATAAGTACATCTGATCCCTTAGTGAACAGATTCTTCAGGGAAATTGGACGAAGCTTCTCAGTCTACCTACAAAGTAGCTGCAACCCGTACTAGAATGATTTAGGAGGAAGTCTCCTTGGGTGTGCTGCATGCAGAGCATGAAGGAATAACTCTGGAGAGGTCTGTGGGGATTTTTGTCTCTTGCCCTTGGTCCTAACTCGTGTCAAGGCTCATGTATTTCGCAGTGATGTGGGCCAAAGGATGAGGAAGGCAGTTAAGTACAAGCTCCAGCCCTTGGCTTTGTTCCTGACCTTTCTACTGCTCAGACTGCATCATGGGATGCTCTCCCAGAGAGCTTGCCTTTTACAGCTCTGTCAGGGTTCACTGAAATTGGAATGAAAATGTGGGTGGCTAGGAAGCCCAAGCAATGAGAATCAAGTTCAAATCCACTAACCTTGAAATGCATTCCAGTCCCCAGGAGCTGAGTTTCTGTATCTCATTTGGCAGCAAAATCCAAACTCACCTGGACTTATTTGAAAGAAGTACCTTACCTACTCTGACATGATATTACTTAAAGACATTAGTTAACCAGCACAAATACATTTTTTACTGCAAATATAACAGTATGTCTTAGTATAGAATGCCATCCCAGATCCTGCAGTGTGTATTACATTACATTGTGCTTCTTTCCTAAAACTCAAACTCAAAATGAATTTTGCGTTCTGATGTCCTGTTGGAGGATTTTGGATAAGACCTTATGGTCTTACAGTACACCATACATCATTGACAAAGAGTGAAGAGTCATGTAATCTTTTAAAGAGAAGTCCTTAGTCCTGCTAGTTTTATTTCTACATTCATATCTCTGCCATGCAAAATTAATATTTTTCTAAATCAATGTGAGGTTCTATATGTAACCTCAGAACTGGAGAAATGTGTAAGCTATCATACAGGACTATACTTTATTATTACTATATTGAAGACTTATCAGTGTTTTACAGTGACAGCAAGCATTTGAAAATTCATAAAACTAAGATCATTTGTTCTTCCCACTAATCTCTTTCTCTGTTTCTCTCTTTGTATGAGATGTACACACAAGTAGAGAAGAGGAATAGGATGTGTGAGCAGTGGAGTCACACAAGGTCTTTTATTCAGAAGAGATATAAGTCATGGTGTTTCAGAGAATCACAACCAGTAGAGTGTGTGTGTGTGCGTGTGCGTGTACGTGTGCATGTGTGTCCGTGTGTGTGCGTGTGTGTGCGTGTGCGCGTGTGTGTGCGCGTGTGTGTGCGTGTGCGTGTGTGTGCGCGCGTGTGTGTGCGTGTGCGTGTGCGTGCGTGTGTGTGCATGTGTGTGTGCGTGTGTGTGTGCGTGTGCATGTGTATGTGTGTGTGCATGTGTGTGTGTCTGTCTGTGTGTGTGTGCGTGTGTGTGTGTGTGTGCGTGTGTGTGTGTCTCTGTGTGTGTGTGCGTGTGTGTGTGTGGGGGCATGCCCGTGTGGAGGCTGGCATGCCCCTGGGATCAACAGGGTGAATTGATGAGCTACAGACTCAGGAGATTCCCAATGGAAATGTCTCTAATCTCAAGAGAATTTAAGGAGTAATGGTGTTTGGATTTGAATGTAAAGTTACAAAAACTTTCTCCTGCTTTGGGAGAGGGCCAGTCTTTGCTGTCTTCTCCGGCTTTTTGCTGATTGGGTGGGGACTGTACATGTCAGGGAGAACTGTCTGTTTTATTGAATCTAGGAATTTAGGTGTTAGTCTCACTGGTAACACCTTCACAGAAACACTAAGAATACTTGACTAAATGTTTGAGGACCCTGTCACCTAGGTACATTGTTCTCTAAAATTAACCATGTGTTAATAGGAGACCATACACAAGGGTTTAATAATCTTTGAATTTGTATTCCCTGAAGGAAGCCTCATGCAGCAGTAGCACACATCCTGAGATCGTGGAATCCTGGCTCTCTCTAAGTCTTACTTCCTTGCAACCTGAAGCCAGTGCTTGGTGACTTTGTGCCTGCTCTACCCCTACCCACAGGACTCCACTGCTCTCCAGTGTGCTCCTAAGTTCTGGGAATACGTGTGGAAAGGAATTCAGGAATGCACATTCCATAGGCCAACAGATAGGCTCCAGGTACCTGGGATTAGCAGATAGATGTATACATGAACATTTGCCAAATCAAAGAGCAGTAATAACAAAACTCCATGACAGATCAAGAAACAGATGTGAGAGAAAGGGAAGTTTTCTTGATTTCTGAAGTGTCGTGGGTTTTCCGTTCTCACAAGGCCCCGCAGATTATATAGCTGATAGCAAATAGGAAGGCTAGTCAAAGAGACTTTAACCGCCACCCCATCCCCCCCAGACCGCCACCCCATCCCCCCCCAGACCGCCACCCCATCCCCCCCCAGACCGCCACCCCATCCCCCCCCAGACACACAGTTAATTTTTTATGGTTGTTTTTTCTATTTTTGGTGACAAATGATAAAGCTCCAGTCTGGTCATTTTGACAGATATTTTAACCTTGAATCGGAGGTGATGGTTCTTTAATGCTCCTCTCTTTCCAGTTTTCATGGAAGCCCACTGCCACGCGACAGAGCTCACATCCTTTTATGTCCACTTCCACTCTCTGTTCTAGTTATCCTCTTCCTTGGCCAACTGTAGTAACCAGTCCTCTCCTCTCCTGCCTCCTCCCTCTTCCATTCTCCCTTCCTCCTCCCTTCTCCTTCTTCCTTTCTCCCTCCTCCCTCCTTCCTTCTCCCTTCTCTTTCCTCCCTCCTCCCTTCTCCCTCCTCCCCTCTCCTCCCTCCTCCCCTCTACTTTTCTCTCTTCTCTCCCTCATTCTCTCCATCCTCTCTACCTTCCCTCTACCTCTCCTTTTCTCTCCTTCTCTTTCATCTCTCTACTTCTTCTCTCCATCTTCTTCTCTTCTTTCACCACTGTCACCAGCACCATCACTGTTAGAGGAGCCAGATACTGTAGACTTCAATTTACCCTCATAACCACCAGGAAGGTGCTAGTAATGATCTTGCAGTTTGCAGGTAAGAAAACTGTGGCTCATAATATGTATGTTGTCAATTTTACCAGGAAATAAAACCACAGAAAGTTATATCAATGGTAGCCTCTTTCCATATTGCACCACCATAACAGTTCCCATTTTAAATGTATCCATTTGTCTCTTTTAAAATCAACAGCAGGATTTTCAGTCAAAGAACATCTTCACATACCATGTACTAGAATCTGCCCTCCTTCAGCTGCAAGTGACAGAAACACAAAGTAGTCAAATGACTACAAAAGTACTTCATTAGCCTCTGCAACTGGGAAGCTCAAGGGGTGGGAATTTTGTTTCACAAACAGTTGGCTTCAAGACAGCAAGCTTAATCCTCAGGATTCTTCCCAGTGCTGTTTTCTCTGTTAAGTGCTGTGAAGCTCAGAGCACAGCTAAACTTACTTCCTTGAAAGCCACAGAAAAGGGAACATACCATGCCTCCCCTGCATCAGGAGTATAGTCCTGAAGTTAACTAGCCAGACTGAGTCCCACTTCACTCCTATCAAGCAGGAGGCAGGGCAACTTGATATGCTGAGAACAGCTTAGTTACTCCCTGGAGAAAGGAGACCAAGGTCCGTCCCCATACCCATTCCCTTGCGTGCTAGCCTGGGAGCTGTGAACTGGAACCCAGACTCCTTCCTGATTGGCTAGGCAAGCTGCAGGTGCTTCCTTCCCACCGGGATGAAGTTTCTCTTCTTTTATGCAGACGTTTCCACCGACTCTGCTTGTCTTGCTGGCTAAGCATGGCCCATGCCTGGATGATGCAGACACGGACCAAGTGAAAACCAGAATCTCTCATCTTCAATGTGGTTCAAATTCTGTTAAGAGTACTTGCCATCTGTTGGGATGAGTTTGTCTGTGGCTTAGGGTTTGAGCATGGCACTGTGACCTGTGTTCCTGCAGGGTGAGCCAAGGCCGCAGAGGCAGTCTTTCTGGCCCATAAAATCAGAGATCATTCTTCATTGCCTCTAGCAAGAATTTGCCATCTGGCATCAAGACACCTGCAACAGGGGCCAACAGCTACAGAGGCTTTCCCTGACTTGCCATGGTGCCCTCCTCTTGGTTGAATCTAGAACTTAGTACAGGATTGTCTTGCTGACTATCTTGACATATGAGGGTTGGCTATTATGCTAGGTTACAGAACCAAAATGCCAGTAGTCATTAGTGACGGTATGTGAGTCCCACGTGAATTGCGCAGATACTAACTCCAGAGGTGGGGGATTTATGAGGTACTTAACAGTTGCTCAATCTTGCTCTAAGCTCTGCCTGGTGGGGCTTGAAAATGAAGAGCAAAATCCCTTCTCTCAAGGCAAGTGCTATCTTTATATGCAGGCTAATCTTCACAGAAGGAATTGGAGAGCAAGTTTATGCTGTGTGGAAGCCACTGACTCAGAATGAGTTGGCAACAGGACTTAAGTAACAGGTTCTAATCTTTCATGTTAAGGATGCGTGAGAATCCACAACAGGATTGAGGGCCAAAAATTCACAACCATATGGGCTGGGTATGTGAACAGGAAATATGTTAGATGTATCAAATTGAGCTGTAAAAGCCTTGCAGGCCATGAACACTGTATGAAGTGCTTAAAGCTAGGAAGCGTTCCAGGACAGATTACTCCCTTCACAACCTTGGCCTCCTAGTAAGAGTGTCTGTAATAGAAGAGTATTTGCTTCCATGTTACCTGCCTAACTGTAAGCTATCCAGGACAGTTCTGGCAACTGCTGGTCCCCGGATGGGTCCTGTGATTTTAGTCTGCCACACGAAGCATGCTGCTGCTACTTTGCAGTCTATGCACCAAGAACGTGCGGCACATAGCATCTTAGTAAATAGGAAGAAAGAAAGGCCAGAAACTTGCTTACTCAGGCTTTCCTCCCTATCTCTGTCTCTCTCTCTCCCTCCCTCCCTCCCTCTTCCTCTTCTTCCTTCTTCCCCCTTCCCTCCCTTCTTCCTTCTTAAAACAAACCCAAAAGTTCATTTATTTATGTATGCTCATGTAAGTCAGAGGACAGCTTATAGGAGTGGGTTCTTTTCCTCTACCATGTGGATCAAACTCAAGTTGCCAGGCATTTTGACAGGTGCCTGTCCCACTTTTTTGGCTAGCCTTCGACTTACAGTCATCGGGCCCTGATAGAATTAGAGGCTTTGTGTCTTCTCTTGTCTCTTTCCCACCTTTCTTTCTTTTATCACGTCCACTCCCTTTTTCTTCTTTCCCTCAAGCTGAGGACTGAACCTAGGGCCTTATGTATGCTAATTGTGTAGCATACCACTGAAACACATAGTTGGCTTTACTTACGCCTCTGAAAGGCATGACTTAGAAGTGAAACTCCTGCTAATATCCTACTGGTTCACATGGAGCCACATGACTGTCTAGACGCAAAGGAAACTGGAAAATAAAGTTTTTGGCTAGACTGCCTTTTGCTTAGCTAAAATTGAAGGAATAATAACTTAAGGAAAGGATTGTGAAGTGTATCTGTAAATAAGTTAAAGGTAGGATATAGACAGACTCTGATATATACCATATCATGGGCCATTAGGACATGGTCTCTCTGTTTCAGCCCCTAGAGTATAGCATCGGGTAAGTGGCTTTGCTTTGGCTGCCTTCTACTCTAGCAGCAGCCCAGAGCAGCAAACCTGAGCCATCACAGACTGGGAGTTCTGACACTGTGGACATATCTCTACCATTCTTTCCTAAAGTTGTCTTCTCAGGCCTGTTTGGCATGGCAACAAACAAGCTGACTCTCAGTAGCCATTGTACATCGATGTTTCCTTATCTGCAGAGATGTGTGCCAACTGTAAAAGTTCCCACAACCACAGACCAAGCTGTTCCAGCTGCCATACTTTCTCTGCCGTGATGGATTTTACCACATGAACCATGAGTCGTTACCTGCCTCTGTGGTAATTCTGCTGTAAACAGACCAACTGCTTTCTAGGCCCATAAATATAACTATGTACATCATGCAACACTTGATGATGATAAATGTCTGTTATTAGTCTATGTATTTTCTACACTATACTTTTCACCAAAACAATTAATCCCAAGACAGCTCCAGGTTGGGAATGATCCCAGAGGAAAGCATCATAGGAGGTAGCGGTGACATGTAGGATCCTGAAGACTTCTGGGGGATAAGATGATGAGGTACCAGGGGCTGTGCATGGGCTAACATGTGTCTCTGTGTCATTTTTAAGGAAAAACTTACATGAAAATATTAATTTATTAAAATTACAAGATAGGAACAAGCTTCTATCCTGAAAATATGAAGAAAGCATTTGTACGAAGTGTATTTTAAGCTAAATTACCATGAAAATAAAAAAGTTAAAAATAGTTAGAAGCTTATGAAGCAAAATAGTTACTTGTTTTAAAATAGTAATTTTAAACCAAAATAGAACCTGTTTTAACTTTTTGGAGGAAGCTATTTTAGTACAGTTACTGTTACTGAAAAGTTCCGTGGTTATGTCTCAGTAGAGGCAGTATGTCAGAAGGAATGTCTGTGACCAGCTCACCCAGAACAACATCTAGTTCCTGCAAGCACCATTGATGCTAGAAGCCCACCCATGAGAAGTTGCTTGCCAGAATTCCAGACAGAGGCAGCCTAAGACGGGAAGGAATATTTTGGCTCATGGTTCATGTGGTAAAACCCATCATGGCAGAGAAAGTGTGGCAGCTGAAACAGCTTGGTCTGTGGTTGTGGGAACTTCTACACTTGGCACACATCTCTGCAGATAAGGAAACCTTGAGCCAGGCGGGAAGGAGAGACTGGGCTATTATTCTCAAAGTGCACCCCCCGACCCCCAGCCTTATACCCACCAGCTAGGTCCAATGTCAGAAGGTTCCATAATTTCCTCAAACAGCACCATCATCCAGGTGAAATAGCACAGACCTGTAGTTTCAGCTACTTAGGAGAAATACACACAAGGGCCAAGGCCTGCTTGGAGTTAGTAAGATCCTACCTCAAATTAAAAATAATTTTTAAAATGGGTTGAGGATATAACTGTATGGTACAGAGCTTTCCTACCATGGTATGGTCATGGGTCTCATTCACAGCACCACAAGTTGGGGAAAAACCTAGTACCAAGTATTCAAATCCATAAGGTAAGGCTGTGGTGTGTGTGTGTGTGTGTGTGTGTGTGTGTGTGTGTGTGTG
>NC_034597.1:6556465-6564264 GCF_900095145.1 Mus pahari | reverse complement strand
GAGAGAGAGAGAGAGAGAGAGAGAGAGAGAGAGAGAGAGAGAGAGAGAAGAGAGAGCATATGTGTGGGTGCATATGTGTATGTGCATGTATGTGTCAGGTATTTCACATTTAAACTATAACTGTACTCTCTGTCCCTCTGTCTTTCTCTCTCTTAAAAATATATTATATATAATAAATATAGATATATAGATATATGCCTTTTAATTTTTATTTGTTTTTGCTTCTTTTGAGGCAGGGTCTTTTGTAGCTCATACTGGCTTTGACCTCTACTCCCTCTCTCTACTTCTCAAGTCCTTGAACCCTAACTGAACAGCGGCAGCAATCAGGATCAACATCTGAAAGGCAATAGTTAGCAAAAGCATATTAGAACATCATTCCTTGTACCAAGAACTACATGTAATGAACAGAGCACAGTTAAGACAACCTACTGTGTAAATGAGAAAAGTCTCAATGTTTCTGAGCCTGTCTCTCACCTATCTTAGCTGTCTGACTCAATTCTGACCTTGAAATTAATGAAGTGTCACTATTTCTATGCCTGTCCAGACACCCCTAGTCTCTAATGCTTTTTTAAGCTGAGAAATAAGAACCTGAAAGCCCTGTGGATGTCCTCCAACCTTTGACGACACTTAGAACATCATTGTAGGCGTGTTCACTGTGTTGATGAGTTCTGTCGATTTGACACTAACTAGATTCACTTAGGAAGGGGAGGCCTAAATTGAGAAAATGCCCCCACCAGACTGGCCTGTAGGCAAGGCCGTGGGACATTTTCTTGACTGATGACCTGTAGGCAAGCCCGTGGGACATTTCTTGACTGATGAGTGATGTGGGTAGGTTCTTTTTCTGGGCAGGTGGTCTTTGGATGTGTAAGAAAGAAGACCGAGAAAGCCAGGGAAAACCAGCCAGTAGCAATATTTCTCCATGGCATCTGCTTCCGTGTCTGCCTCCAGGTTCTACTTCACCTTCTCCCTTCCACATTGCTTTTGGAAATTTTGGTTGTTGTGGTAGTTTGAATAAGAATGGCTTCCATAGGCTCGTAGATTTGAAAGCTTGATCACCTAGGACTGGCACAATTTGAAAGGATTAGGAGATGTGGCCTTATTGGAGGACATATGTCAGGCCCAGAGGCTCTCTTTTCATACTGTTTGCAGATCCGATGTAGAACTGACAGCTTCTTCTCCAGCACCACATCTTACTATGCTGCATGTGTCCTGCAGTGATAGCAATGGGCTGAACCTCTGAACCTGTAAGCAAGTCCTAAGAGTGCCATGGTCATGATGTCTCCATAGCAATAGAACACTGACCAAGGCAGCCATGCTTTGTATCACACAAACTAAAACATACCATACCACCAAACCAGCTTTTTCTATTTTTGAATACGTTTATACACATGAATACTCTTGGATTATAATTTCCTCAGTATTTGGTGTAGTAATGTGCTGTCCAAGCTCATAGCCCAAGAGAAAAAGGTGACCTTACACAGCCAAAGTCCATACTAGGTTACCCATTATCCTGTCTAGGTTTGTGTTAGCACACTATGATATTTGTGTATGATGAAATTGTACTTATTGGAACATATGTCATTGTTCAGTGACTCATTCTATTAATTGGTTACTGAAATTTGAGCATTGGCAATTTTTTCCAACTCATTAAATTAATTGGTTTTCATTTTCACTTTTTTGTGTGCACATATGCTCATAATTCATGCATGAGTGTTGTGGTCAGAGGATAATTTTCAGGAGTCATTTCTCTCCTTCTGTCATGTGGGTACTGCTACATAATGCTACAAGGGATTAAATTCATGTCATCAGGCATGACAGTAAGCACCCTTCAAATTGTTAATTGTTTTGTTTTTTTGAGACAGGGTCTCACTATGTATCCCTGGTTGTCCAGGAACTCACTATGTACATCAGGCTGGCCTCAAACTCACAGAGATCTGCTTGCCTCTGCTTCCAGAGTGCTAGGAGTAAACTCATATGCTGCCATTACTAGGTCACATTGTTAAATTTAAAAACAGTTCTTTCTAGGTGTGGTGGCTTAAGTCTGTCATCTCAGTACTCAAGGTCAGTCCAGGCTACATAGAATGACCATCTCTTTAAAACAGTTTTCCCTTTGACCATTAAGTTTGCTTTTTTTTTTTTCTCTAAGCACCTTATGTTGATCTTCCTTAAACTGAGTCCTATTATTACTTCTATATCTAAACTTAGACAGAAAAGAACTAGATATATGAGTCCCAATCGACCCCCACGTGAGCAAGCACACATATACACATACACTATTTGTATACCACACATATCCATTCAGGAAATTGTTCTTGGGGCCTACTGTATGGCCTTGTTGGGGGTAGTGTGTCATTGGTGCAGGCTTTGAGATTTTAGAAGCCCAAGACAGACCCAGAATCTCTCTCTTCTTGCTGCCTGAATATCCAATGTAAACTTTCAGGTGCTTCTCTATCCTGCCATGATAGCAATGGGCTAAACCTCTGAGACTGTAAGCAAGTCTCAATGAAATGCTTTCTTTTATAAGAGTTGCCATAGTCATGATGTCTCTTCATGGCAATAGAACACTGACCAAGAGAATCACGGTATTTATCACACAGACTAAGACACTCACCATGCCAGACCCATGTATGCAAAGATCCGTTCTAGGTGCTTAGATACCACAGTGAACAAAACCAACATCCCTGCTTTGAGGAGCTCAGTTCTCATAGGGTGTGGAAACACACTGAACTAGACATTTTAATTCTGTAGGAACAGGGCAAACGATACCTTTAGCAAGATGCCAGGTTCCTTGAAGGGCAGAGCTGATTTGTCCTTGCTATATGGCCCAACAGTAGCCCCCAGGAAACACACTCCCTCTATGATCTCTCCAGACATTACAGAACGATTGTATATTTGTTTTACTTTATGAGTGTCTGTGTCAATGTCTGTTACATGTGGGGATGTCAGAAGAGTGAGTGACCCCTGGAACTAGGATTATAAGCACATATGAACTGTCTGGGTGGGTGAAGGTCCCCTGGAAGACTGGAGCTAGAATTATAGGCACATATGAACTGTCTGGGTGGGTGAAAAGATCCTCTAGAAGAGCCACATGTACTCAACCTTGGGTCCATCTTCTCAACCCCATTTTGAGTTTTTGAGGCCAAGTCTTATAAACCCTAGGGTGGCTTCAAACGGCTTCTGGTCCTCCTATGTCCAGGGTCTACAGACATGTGTCAACATGCCTGCTGGGGATTGACCTGAAGACTTCATACATGCCAGATAAGCATTTTACCAGCTAAGACACATACTCAGCCCCTTCCTTAAAAACATAAACTCCAGTTTGCAGCACTCTGTCATCTCATTTGTGAGGTATGAATTCATTTCTTTTTTTTCTGAAACTGGCCCCTTCTGCACAGAAAGGACTACCACATTTCCAATACTATGCTTTTGCAAGAGACCACAGGACTCATCACCAATGTCTAGCCTGAAAAGCTCTGCAGCAGCTGTGCAGGAGGCGTGATGTGAGTCTGGTACAACTTGGTAGGTAGCTCATAGCTACAGAACCAAGTCAGCATAGAAAACAAGCCGCCGAGACTTGAGTCTTAGCCATACCAAACATTGAACTTAGAAGCCATACGAGCCGCTGTGATAACATCTGAGGCTATGTCATTGGTCCCCTTTCTGAGGTGTACTCAATATTAAGTGAGATGCAAGCTGAATTATTCTGGAAAGAACAGATAGATAAAGCTAGCCAGAGACAGGTTTGTTAGCCACAAAGACACAATTAGGTGTGTTGATTTGGAATAGACCTCGAGTGTCTCTTACATATATGTGTCTACAAAGTAATTAGTTCAGGAGTTCATTTGTAATAACAAGATACTTCTCTTTATAAACAGGGCAGTGTGGCTGAAGAAAGAGCTCAGCAGTTAAGAACACTTTTTGTTCTTGCAGAGGACCCAGGTTTGGTTCCCAGAACCCTCACAGTGGCTGTCAATGTAACTCCAGTCCCAGGGGGGATGTAGCGCCCTCTTCTGGCCACGGGAAGCAGTTTCTCCACATTCTGTACTTGACATCTATTTGGGCAAAACACCCATACACGGAGAATATAAACAAACAAACAGCAAACTCAGGAAACCAAGACATGGATTCTGTTTATTTTTAAATGTCAATGCCCCAGGAAGACAGCCCCATGTTTATCTTTGTTTTCCTCTTTGTAATGAGGTGATGAGGTGCTTTCTCCTCTAAATGAAAGGGAGCAGGCAACACTGTTTTCTTCCTCAGTGGTCAGGCTGAGAAGCCGCAGAGTTGGTTTTCATGGTCTAGACATTTCAGCCAAGCATCTGTACAGGCGTCTGTATTTATGCTAGGAACGGCTGTCTCCTGCAGCATACAAAAGGCCCAGTTTCAAATTCCAATCTCCACATTCCACTGGGCTGAAGGTCAAAGCTTTCGCAGGTCCCCCTGAAGGCTTCGGGCTTGCACTGCGGACTCAGGCGGCCCCGCCAGCCCCCAGCCACAGCTACCTATTTTTACTTGGGCCACTCTTTCCGCTTGCTTGCCTAGGTCACATCCTTAAAAGGCTCAGCCATTCTCAACTCTCTTCTTCCTCTTTCCCGCTGTAGTTTTCAAACCTTACACACTTACTTACCAAAGAAAGAGCGAATCTCATAGTAAAGGCAGACATATAAAATCAAGCCACCAACGCCCCAGTCCCACTTCTAAACGCCGCAGATATTTGTTTCTTTTTACTCATTGCATCCCCCGCCCCCGACTGAGAGGAGCAACGGCAGGAAGGGTGGTGACTCAAAGCCAGAGCCCCAAAAAACAAACACCCACGAATGACTCAGAAGCCGGAGCCGGGGAGATTCCAAGGTTTTCCTTACTATAAAATTCATGTGTAGACAGCACCGCTGGACCTGTGGGCTCTGCTTACCGGCTCTACAGAGCCTCGCCACCCCACCCCCAGGAGGGACTTTACTGGGTCAGAGAAGGGTGGGTAGGACTCGAATTTCTTTTGCCAAAAGTCGAGAAAATCCAACATATCCTGTATGAGTCAAAGTGCTTCGCATGAGCTTTAGAGTCTTAGTCACAGCTCTCGCCCCCCTTGACTTAATTGTGATTTTAATTAGATGAATGCCGTAGAAGTGGAGGTGGAGCCCTTTCATCTAAAGCGGTTTTTTTTTTTTTTTTTCCCCAGGCTGTGTGGTCTTTTGTTGGCTACTTGGAGCTTATAATGATAAAAGGATTACTTTTATTTTAGCACTCCCCCACCCCCACCCTCTGCACCCCTGCTTCGCGAAAGTTTAAAGGACCTGAACTTCGAATTTATTTTATTTGCCAAAGATGAAGGTTTTGTGGCAAAACGCTTTGAATTCCCTAGATGAAAGAGAACTCATAAAGAGAAGTTAACCTCGCTTAATTTCTAAGCAGCTTTTGACAGACGTGTGTAGACAGATGTAATTCTAGGCAGCTGAGGTAAGGTTGACTTCTGTACTCTCCCTCTCTCTAGCCAAAAGGAGCGACCTCTTCCTTTCACCCCTGTTCCTGAGCTAGACAGAGCCTAAGCGGCCACAGTGGGGCTTGAGCAGTGGAGACACCCGCCCCGCCCCAGCTCACACCCAGGCCCAGTGCTTTGCGGGGCTGTGCTGTGGGAGTGGGGGAAGAACGGTGTAGGTCAGAAGGGCAGAAGCATTCGGGAGGTCTTGCTGGCTTCCCCTCCAAAGTCTCCCTGAATCTTGGAGTGATTCTTAGCTTAGGAGACACAGTGTTAGTCATTCACACTGGGATGACATGTAAATATCCCCAAGAGATTTGGGAGTTGCTTTCCTTCCTACCTACAGTTTCCCCTCAGCCCTGTTTCTTAGTGTCACACCTTACTTAACACACATGCAACAGTGGGTTACAGCAGGAAAATGGAAAATTCCAGCTGCTCTTTAAACCATGGGGTCCTGAGGGGCCCCGCTTAATGTTTCTTTTACCGTGTGTGTGTGTGTGTGTGTGTGTGTGTGTGTGTGTGTGTGTTTTCAGGAGAAAACACAAAGAACTTGAATTTGTTCATTAACTCTCTCTAAGGTTTGGAAGCAACCGAGCTGTACAGTTAAAAGGCAGATGAATGATAATTGTTATCTTCCAAGCCCAGCTGATAGTGTCTGTATGTGGGGGTTTAGCTGGGTCCCTGGCATGGATGTGAACCCTACAGGCTTCCATATTCAACTCTAGCTGGTAGCTTGTTGGGGGAGGGTGGAGTTTGCCGAGTGTTTAGGAGGTGGGACAGAGCAGGAAGAAGTGGGCTGCTGGGGATGGGGGAAACAAACCCTGAGAGCTACAAGTCCTTTTTTCCTCCCTGAGGAGTAACATGCTACAAGCTGCTTTACAGGTGGAAGCTCCCTGCAGAGGCTGGCTCCACCACCTAGCCATCTCCCTTCTCCAACCCCAAGCATCGTATTTGCTTCTTGGATCAGTTTTTGGTTTCCTTAGACTTGTTTGGTGGTATTACTACTACTGCTGCTGCTGCTGCTATTATTTTGGAGACAGGATCTCAATATGTAGTCTATTCTGACCCAGAATTCACTGTAGAGCTTAGGCTAGCCTTGAGTTTGGGTCTTTCTTTCTTTCTTTCTTTCTTTCTTTCTTTCTTTCTTTCTTTCTTTCTTTCTTTCTTTCTTTCTTTCTCTTTCTTTCTTTCTTTCTCTCTTTCTTTCTTTCTTTCTTTTCTCTTCTTTTCTCTTCTTTTCTTTTTTTTTTCTTTTTTTCTTTTTTTTTTTGGTTTTTTTGAGACAGGGTTTCTCTGTGTAGCCCTGGCTGTCCTGGAACTCACTCTGTAGACCAGGCTGGCCTGGAACTCAGAAATTCGCCTGCCTCTGCCTCCCAAGTGCTGGGATTAAAGGCATGCGCCACCACGCCCGGCTGAGTTTTGGTGTTTCTATTCAATCTCTTGACTATTTCTCTTCTGTCCCTGAGACCCCCCATTTCCCAAGCATGCACATGTGTATTGTATAGCATCTGTACATGCTCAGGTAGGTAGGCCAGAGACAGATACTGAAGGCTTTCCTTGACTGCTCTCCATCTCAGTTCTTTGGGAAAGGCCCTCTCAGTGAGCCGGAAGCTCATTCATCTGGGATCCAAACTCAGGCTCCCCTTCCCTTGCAGAACATGGACGGAGTACACAGCTCTCCACCCCAACACACGTTTTCACTCTTCCTTTTTACTGAAATCTTTTCGTACAGTATATTTTGATCATATTCCTTTCTCTCCCCGATCCATCCCAGATAGCCTGCCCACCTCCCTACCACCCAACTTCATGTTCTCTCCTTCTCAAAAAACAAAACAAAATGAAATGAAAGTCAGAACTAACTCAAAAAGAAAAACATAAAATAATGAACAGCAAAACAAAACAAAAAACAAGAGCCAATGTGAATGTGGGCTCTCTCTCTCTCTCTCTCTCTCTCTCTCTCTCTCTCTCTCTCTCTCTCTCTCACACACACACACACACACACACACACACACAGAGTCCATTTTGTGTTGATCACTTACTTTTGTGCATGAGCCCTGCCCTGGAATATGATTGGTATAGCCAGTAACAGTGTCCACATCCCCTCGTCAGGGCTGGGATTTTGCCTGGCTTGAACCTGTGCAGATCTTGTGCAAGCTGTCAGAGTCTGTGTAAGTTTGTGTGTGCATTAGTCCTGCTGTGTCTGAAAGATGCTGTTTCCTTGGAGTTATCTGCCCCCCCCCTCCCCGGCTCTTCTGGTCTTTCTGACCATGTGCATCTCACTGACATTTCTGACCATGTGCATCTCACTGACATTTCTGACCATGTG
>NC_034597.1:6550823-6551969 GCF_900095145.1 Mus pahari | reverse complement strand
CCATGTGTATCTCACTGACATTTCTGACCATGTGCATCTCACTGACATTTCTGACCATGTGCATCTCACTGACATTTCTGCTGTGATTTCGGTTCCCTTTCCCTTAACAGATGGATCTGTGAGGGACTTAATAGTTTTATAAATGTGTTTTCTAAACCCAGATTCTAATCCTTATCCATTCCTGATGACACTTCCTTGGCATTTTCCAGTGGGTCAGATTCTGAGGTCTGGCATTTGCTATGCCTTCTTGGACAGCAATATTTCATGTTGTTAAAGACAACCGATCATTATCCATCAGTGTTTACTCTTGTTTAAGATCTGTCCTGGCTGCTGTATTTTGTTAACTTATCATAAGCTAGGGTCATCTTGGAAAGGGAAATCTCAATTGATAATTGAGATAATACCTCCCTCAGATTGGTATGCAGACAACTATGTGAAAGGATGTTCTTGACTAAATATTGATGTATGAGGTCCTAGTTCACTGTGGGCGATGCCACCTCTGGGCAAGTGGTCCTGGGTTGTATAAAAACCAAGCCGAGTAAGTGATGGAGAACAAGCTGATAAGCATCCTCCTCCATGGCCTCTGTGTCAGTTCCTGCTTTAGTTTGCTGCCTTGAGTCCTTGCTCTGACTTCCTTCATGATGAACTATGATTGGGATTTATAAATCAAACCGGCCCTCTCCTCCCCAAGTCGCTTTTGGCCACAGTGTTTATCATAGCAATAGAAAGCAAACCAAGAAAATTATGTACTTCAGACTCACTAACCTGTACATCCAGGGTTTGCTCTGTTTTCCTAATTTTATGTCCACAGAGAACCTTGCAGTTGTTTCAGTCTTGGTGCCCTTAGGCTTGTCCCTCTGTGAGTAATGAGCCCAGAGTAAGAGCTGCATTGAGCATGGTATTTAAGCGGAAAGGCAGAAAGCCCTTCATGCCTCAGACCATAAATGTTGTAACAAATGTTTCTCAAGTGATAGAATTTGGGAGAATCTGGGTGTTCTTGGATGACAGGAATGGGAAATGGGGTTGCCTAAGGCAAAATGGTGATCTGGTTTAGGGGCTCAGGCATTGCTTTGAGGTTCCTTGGCAAAGCAGGAAGGATGTAGGGTGTGTGTGTGTGTGTGTGTGTGTGTGTGTGTGTGTGTGTGT
>NC_034597.1:6547252-6549320 GCF_900095145.1 Mus pahari | reverse complement strand
GAATGTTTCCTAATGACAACAATGTTTATTCACTGGACACTGGAATGTTTCCTAATGACAACAATGTTTATTCACTGGACACTGGAATGTTTTCTAGCTGTCCTAGACTGTTCCAGGCCCTTGCTATATGAAGATCAAAACCATGAAGCATTGCTTCTGTAGGAGACCACAGGAATACGTTATAGTTCTATGTATATAGGGGCGGGATCCATGTGCATGCTTGAGAGGTGCACATGTGATAGGGGCATGTGTAATGAGTCTTCCTGTTTCACTTCTTTCTTGAGACAGGATTTCTCACTGCTAACTGATGCTCACTGATTAGCTTAGGGTGGTGGCCAGGGAACTTCAGGGACCCAGCTGTCTCAGCCCTGGTCTTATAAGCCTGTGTCCCAATTCATACTTTCATATGAGGGTTCTGGGGATTGAACTTGGGTCCTCCTGTTTCCACAATCAGCACTTTACTTGAGGCAAAAGTTGTCAGAAATTTTGGATCACCGTACTAAAGGAACAGACTTAAGTAGCTTACCTTCAGTGAGAGGCTTCAAGGATGGAAAGCAATTCAGGCAAAGAAATTCTGGCTTAGGAAAAGGTCATGCACATCCCTGGAGCAAGCAGGTGATAGCATTCACCATCAGAGATTGACCAAGCAGCTTTTCATGCAAAATATAAATCAATTACATTCTATAAGCACTGAATTCACAGGTTGTTTTTGGCATCATTTTAATCTCCTTATTTCTTGCGTATACCATCTCCAAATATGAAACATATTCTACTGAAAAAATTTAAATACCTGTAATTCCAGCATTCAAGAGGCCAAGACAGGAGAACTGTGACTTTGAGGCTAGCCTGGGCTACATAATGAGAGCTTATCTAAAAAATCAAAACAAAACAAAACAACAACAAAAAAACCCCTATCACCCTTTGTTAAAAAACACACCCCATCTCACATCACATCTCCATGACTGCTAGCCTCATCCAAATCATCTCTCGTCTGGACTATGACAAAAATTTGCTAATTGGTTGCATTAGTTTTCTGTTGCTGAGAAACAAATTCTACAAATATGATTGACAGCTTAAAACTGTGCAAGTGACCTGAGTGGGTTTCCCTGGATTGGAATCTGGAAGTGGCTTAAATCACACATTCCTTTCAGGTCCCAGTCTGTAATGAAGGCATTTGCAGGCTGCATTTTCAGCCCATGGTTCCATCAGGAAAGAGTACACTTCTAAACTCACTCACAGACCGTGAAAGCCAGCTTTTTGTGGTCATGCAATGCAGGCATGGCACCTCATTGGCTCCTGGCTAAGGGCCTCCCTTGGGTCTGAGGTGCCTCTCAAAGTTCCTGGCAAGTGGCCTCTCCTTGAGCAGGTCACTCCAGGATGATCGTCTGTTAACTTAATGAGTTTCTAGATTGGCTCTGCTAACACAAGTTTGAGGTAGCATGCATGACCCAGGCTTGACTGTTATATCCACTTATCTTTGCTGGTTTCTGTTCATTAGTCCCGAGAGGATCAGGCCAGGGCATCACCAATGGGAGGTGTGACCACTGTATTAGTGTCTCAATATCTCATTCTGTCCTATATTATATTGTACAGAAATTACTAATAGCAACCATATTCTAATGTAAAACTAAATGGTTCTCTTGCTCACAAACCCCAAAGGCCTTGTGCTTATGCATAGGTAACCACTGACCATGCCATTTGCTTCAGTTTTCAGCCCTGGCCTGTCACTCCCCAGGCACACAGTCTGTAACTCAGCACTCCACCTTTTCTGGTATCTTTTTTTCATTTTTGTTTTAGATATTTTCTTCATTTACATTTCAAATGCTATCCCCAAAGGCCCCTATACTCTCCCCCCACCCTGCTCCCCTACCCACCCACCCCCACTTCTTGGCCCTGGTGTTCCCCTGTACTGGGGCATATAAAGTTTGCAAGACCAAGGGGCCTCTCTTTCCAATGATGGCCGCCGACTGGGTCATCTTCTGCTACATATGCAGCTAGAGACACGAGCTCTGGGGGTGCTGGTTAGTTCATATTGTTGTTCCACCTATAGGGTTGCAGACCCCTTCAG
>NC_034597.1:6528431-6546092 GCF_900095145.1 Mus pahari | reverse complement strand
TCTCTCTCTCTCTCTCTCTCTCTCTCTCTCTCTCTCTCTCCCTTCTCTCCTTCTCTCTGCCTTTCTACAATAAAACTCTAAAACCATAGACTGTCTCTGCTCATCAAGGCCCACCATACTCGAACAATGGAATAGGTTTCCCCCTAAAGAGCCATGTCTAACCTCCCACTGGAAGGACTTCCTTGGACCAGACCAAGGACTCTTGCCTGCCTGGGAACCACCCAGTGCCCCCTCTTCCCCTGCCCTCTCCTCCCTTTGGCCCCAGGGCTGACTGAGCGGCCCCCAGGGACCCCCATTTTGTTCTCAGCTCTTCTGTGATGTCCAGCGGTGCCTGGGATGCCCGAGGCTGAGAACCTAGTACCTAGGACTGTCCCTGTCCACCCCCACCAACTGGGGTCCATTGGCTTCCCACAGCCAGACACCCACCCGGGGCCTCATGGGAAGTGAATGGCAGTCCTCCTGCATCCGCACACGCAGAGCACCAGAACTCTGGTGGGATGAGAGTTTTCTCCCACTCCCTTCATTCCCCCAAGCCTGGTGCCCAACACAACTCTATTCTTTTCTTTTTCTTTTTCTTTTTCTTTTTCTTTTTCTTTTTCTTTTTCTTTTTCTTTTCTTTCTCTCTCTCTCTCTTTTTTTGTTTTGTTTTTTGTTTTTTGAGACAGGGTTTCTCTGTGTACCCCTGGCAGTCCTGAAACTCATTCTATAGACCAGGCTGGCCTCAAACTCTGAAACCCACCTGCCTCTGTCTCCCAAGTGCTGGGATTAAAGGCGTGCACCACTTAATTTCTGTGAAATCACTGATTTAGAGTCCACATTACTGGTGACATAAAGTGGTACTCTTTCTTTGTCTGGCTTACTTTACTGAACGATTTCCAGTTCCATGCACATTGTCATCAATGACAGGATTTCAATTTTAAAGCTGACCATGATTCCATGGCATATATTCACGACCTTCAGTCATCCATTCATCAGCAGATGGACACTGAGGCCGTTTCTATTTCTTGGTGACCATGAGTACTGCTGTAATAAATATATGGGTACAGGTTAATTTCCTTTAGACACACTCCCGATGTAAGATTGCTGACCCATATAACAACTGTGATTTTTTGTGTGAATATGCGTTTAAGTGTGTGTGCATATGTGTACAGGTTTGCATATTTATGTGTGTACATGCATGTGGAAACCAGAAGTAAACATGAGTGACTTTCACAATCTTATGTTTGAGACAGAGTCTCTCACCGAACCTAGAACTCGCTGATTTGACTCACATGGTTAGTAAGCTTCAGGGTTTCTCCAAGACCCCTGGGGCTTATAGGCACACACCACTGCACTGCTTTTTATGTGGGTTCTGGGAATTGTACTCTGGGCTTCCTGAATGACATGGAACATTTCTGTGTATAGCTGTTGGCCATTCAAATGACTTCTCTTGAGAAATTCTATTTAGAGCTAAGGTTCACTTCTTGATTTGTTTATGGATATTGAGTTTCTTTGAGTTCTTATACATTCAGGATTTTAACCCCTTGTCAAATGTATAGTTTGCAAATGTTGTCTCCCATACTATAGATTATCTTTTCATTCTGAGGACTGTTTCCCTTGCTGAGCAGGAGCTTTTTAGTTCAGTCTTAGTCCATTTGTTCATTTTCCCTCTTTTTCCCATTGCTTTGCTGTCTTCTCATTTCAATGTTCAGGGGAAGAAAAACAGGAAAACAAAATTTGAAGTTGACTCTTTGGAAAGATCATCAAAGCTTGAATGAAACAAATGAACACACAAAGAAAAATAAGAAATCAGAATAAAAAAACCAGGAACGAAAGTGGTAACAGTACTGCCAACCCTTTAAACATAAAAGGGAAAGAAAAGGCTTGCAACCAGTCAGAAGTCCAGGTACAGGGACCGTGAGCTTGAGGCCAGTCTGCTACATAGCAAGTTCTAGGCCAGCAAGAGTTCTACAGTGACACACAGCCTTATAAAATTAGGCAAACAAATAAGTAATGGTGGATCAGCTGAGGACACTGTGATCGAGTGTCTTCTAAGAAAAAGAAAGCCTAGACAATATGAACACATTTCTAAGAAGGCCAAAGCCGCAAACGTGATTTAAAATAGCCATTCGGAACAGATGGGCTTTTCTACAGCACCAGGATCAGGTCACTTCATTGGAGAACTTTACAAATACTGAAAAAGAATTAACTTCAGTCCATTATAGAAACTCCCCAAAAATGTAAAAGAAAGGAACACTTTTCCTCTCACTTTGAGTGGTCAGCATTATCTGATACCAAAACTAGGCAAAGAAAAGTATAGACAAACATCTTTCATAAATGTAAATATAAATAAATGTAAATACAAAGCACCTTTTAAAAATTGCTAGCAAACTCTTAATTGTACACAAAAATGGATTATTCACGATGGATCAGTCAGGCTTGTCCCAGGAACTCAAGGTTGGTTCAACCAACAAAGACACTGCTATATCATGTTTATATGTTTAACGATACATCATGTTAACAAAATAAAGGACAAGACCACATGATCATCTCAATAGATATGTCAGAGCTGTTAAAAAGAAAACTCTAGAACTCTTTCGTAGTAAAAACACTCAAACAAAATAACTTACTCCACCTGACAAAACCCCAGATATAACTGCCACACTTCATGGTGAAGGGCTGGGCACTTGTCTCTTAAGAGCAGTACAATAAGGGGAACACTCTTTCCATTATTCCCCTTTTATGTGTCCTGGGATGGACTCACTCATACTGGGAAAGGGCTCTGTTACTGACTGTGATGTTGTTTAGAAAGCCTGATCAACTAGTTAAGTAAAGGAGAAAGAGCTAAGTCACTTAATTTGCAAAGAAAAGATGAGTGTTACAAAATACTGAGATATAAGGAATTCCAGGGAGTACACAAAATCAGTTAATAAATAAATTCAGTAATTTTATAAGTATATATTAAATATATAAAGTTTTATTTCTGAATATTAAAAAATGTAATCAGAAAACAAAAGACAATTTTACTAATAATAGTATAAAATAAGAAATACTTATAAATCACCTATACAAAAGAAATATAAATAAATGAAAAGGCATGTCATAATCATGGTTCATAAAATTTTAAATGGATAGAATATCAACATACACTGAACCGATCCGAAGGGACAGTGAGACCCTTGTGAAACCCTCAATTGCTTGCTTTCTTTCTTTCTTTCTTTCTTTCTTTCTTTCTTTCTTTCTTTCTTTTTTTTAAAAAAGATTTTTATTTATTTATTTATTTATTATATGTACGTACACTGTAGCTGCCTTCAAACACTCCAGAAGAGGTAGTCAGATCTCATTAAGGATGGCTGTGAACCACCAAGTGGTTGCTAGGATTTGAACTCAGGACCTTTGGAAGATCAGTCGGGTACTCTTACCTACTGAACCATCTCACCAGCCCTCAATTGCTTTCTTTATGGAAACCTAGAGGCAGATCTTAAAATTGACATGAAAAGTCTTGAGAATTTTCCGTCTTTGGCTAGTATACTGGCTGGTTTTGTGTGTCAACTTGACATAAGGTGGAGTTATTATAGAGAAAGGAGCTTCAGTTGAGGAAACACCTCCATGAGATCCAGCTGTGGGGCATTTTCTCAAATTAGTGATCAAGGGGGGAGGTCCCCTTGTGGGTGGTGCCATTCCTGGGCTGGTAGTCTTGGTTCTATAAGAGAGCAGGCTGAGCAAGCCAGGGAATGCATGCCAGTAAGTAACACCCCTCCATGGCCTCTGCATCAGCTCCTGCTTCCTGACCTGCTTGAGTTCCAGTCCTGACTTCCTTTGGTGATGAATGGCAATGTGGAAGTGTAAGCTGAATAAACCCTTTCCTCCCTAACTTGCTTCTTGGTCATGATGTTTGTGCAGGAATAGAAACCCTGACTAAGACAGCTAGAAAAGCTAAAACAATCTCAAAAGAGAGCATAAATAGAGTCTTGATTTTAAATGGAAGTAGAAAGTTACAATGATTAAGACAATTTGGTGCAAACATAAACATTGAGTTCAGAGTATAGAAACAAATTCTTACATTAACTGTTAAATCACCCTTGACAAGAGGGTCTGGAGAATTTAGTGGAGAAAATATACTGTGATCTAAATGTTCTTGACACAACTGGTATCCACATGCAAAAGAATGAATCTTATAACAATTTTTTTTTTGCTCAAAATGGATAGTGTGTTAGTGTCCAAAGACAAAGGTTGTGCTGTGCAAGAGTTACCTAGGGAAGTTCCAGGGGCAGCCTGGAGGTAGAGGGGGAAAAGGAGGACATGGAGAGGAATCAGTGTGGTTTTCATGGAAGGGATGGGAAGAGAAGGAGAGCAGTCACATAAGAATGGGTCATCCTGTAAAACCTCTTCTGCCTGACATTCTTGAACCTGGGGCTGGGGGGTCCTGAGTATGAGGACCCAGTGAGGGCATGGTCACAGCAGTGAGGCTCTGGGTGTATGGTTTGAATGAAAGGTGTGTCAGAAGGTGAGTTTTGCAATCAATTCTTCATCAGAAGGATAATCTGGCCCTAGGAAGGTAGGTCCCTTCAGGGTTAGCAGAGCCTGGTGGCTTCCAGGGGACAGACTACATTTCCTGTTGCCTTTGTAGCAAGGTACAGTCAAGTAGTCAGTAACCAGTTTATAACGAATGGAGTGTACATGGAATCCATCGGTTTTCAGTTCAACCCATACAAATTTTCTGTACAGAATCCCTCCAAGCTATCTACTCCGATGTCTAGAATGAACAACATCAAAGGTGATACCAGAAGGCATCATCACCACCTGGGACAGCCTGGCCTTACCGTAAGCATGAAGAAGGTCTCAGGCCAGCTTTTCATCTACCCAGTGATCCCACTTAGAGGATCATTTCCTTGTGGATGTCATCACTATTAGGGACATTTGTTACCTGTTTTGTCTGGTTGTGTCACATTCTGTTTTGAGTAGTGTGCAGTAGACTGAACACTGGATTCACATAAAGCTGACCTTGGTTCCAATACATGCTCCATCTCCTGTTTGTTTCATTCTTAAATACTTTTGAAAATAAAATTAACAGTGTTTACCAGTATGATATAAGGAGAGATGAAGTAGCAAACATGAAACACTATACTATTATATGTATATCTATAGACACACACACACACACACACACACACACACACACACACGGCTATATCTCAGAGATGTTTGATTTGTCTGATAAGCAGGAATTCCAGAAGAGAATTTCTTTGAATAAAAGGTATCTTAAAAAAAAACCAAAACAGCAGACCCACACCATGTTCTAAAAACTTTCCACACTTTCCGTATGGCCTCGTGAAGGACTAAACATGAATGAGTGAGTTTGCCATGCTACCTCAGGAAGGTTTTGCTTTCTTCCCCACATGGCCAGTTTGTAGGACTCCAACGGTGACCTGCAATCCACAAGACTGTCCAGGCATACTCTAGTGGGGCTGAGCCATGACCATGAATTAGAACGAGACGTGTGACCAATGCGCACAGCACATTATGCTGGGTTACAGGGAAAGGACAGGGGCAAACTGTTTAAAGCACATGATTGGGCTTCCCCCGTCTGATAACTGAAGGACAAGAAAACAGCAATGATCGCAGGCGTATAGAAAGCAGCTGCCTCCACTTAGGGCCTCCACATCCCAGTATGGCTGTTACCATGTACTGTAGCATGCTGCAGCCTTGGAACACCCAGGAATCGTAGAAATGGCTCATGGCCAGAGGCTACTTACTTTAGCAGTATCACAATATTTTATTCACTCACTTCACCAGTATTTATTCTGCTGAATTTGCCAAACAGGATTTAGATGCTGAGGGCATGAATTCTTATTTTTGTTTCTGTCTGAGAGACAAGCCTGGCTATAAGGAGTTCTTGGATGGTAATAGCTGTCTAATGAAAGCTGCAGAAAAGAGTATGGTACAGAGATAAGTCTCCTCATTGGGGTGCTGATGGGAGGACGGTGCTGAAGCACAGAGATGGGAGAAGCAGGCTTCTAAGTAAAGTGTCTCATGGCAGAGCAGAAAAGGACCAGAGTGGCTGTAATGGAACGAGCCAAGGAGGAGGGACATCAGCAAGACTGGGAAACAAGAAAGGGCTCACACTGCTTACAGTCAAATAGATCCTGTGGGGAACCTGAATTGTGTACTGAGCCAGATAGGAAGCCACGGGTAACTTATGAGTGAGTACCTCCTGAGAAGGCAGCTGGAGATGGAACGCAGTTCCTCATGCTGGACCAGTGCTCTAGCTATGAGCTGTCTGCCAGAAGTTTTGCATTTACTTTAAAATTTGAGACAGGATCTTATTATGTCTCCCATTCTGACCTTGAATTCGCTCTCCGACTCAGCCAGGTCTTGAGCTTGTGATGCTCCCACCTCTATTTCCAGAGTTAGAGTGGCCGGTCTGTGCCACCGGGACAGGCTGCTCTCACTCTTGAGAGGACCACCATGAGAATGTTTTAGGGGCAATTGCAGGTGTGGATCGCTAGGTGCATGGCTAGTACAATAGCTTAGCGAGGGGACCAGAAAGCAGCAGCCACAGTGGAGGTAAGTGGCTGGATCCTGAACACACATCACAGACATAAGAAATTCAGCTAGAGGTCTAGAACTTGGTCCTGCTACTTTTACTGCATTACCTTCCCATCCCGAGGACAGATTAGAGTATGGAGGGGAAGCAAAGCAGGAGTTAGGACCGTGTACAGAGGAGCAAGGAACAAAGGGAAATGCAAACACAGCCAGAAAATAAAGTCAGATGTGAAAATGAATATCAACAGAAGTCGGAAAGAGAAGATAGACATGCTATTCACTCTTTCACCTTTTGATGAACATTAAGTAGGGGTGCTGATTAAGAATATTGTCCACCAGCTTTCCAGGAGAGAATCATCTGATTTTTTTTCAAGCAAAACTTGCTGTCTATTCTAGATCCTCCTGCACAATCACAAGACTGGTTTTCTGGGGTGTGTGTTCTTTTAGCCACAGTACCCTTTGTAGGGAACCAGAAACAAATGTTTTCATGGATGGGTTCCCCTGGAGGCTATATTCCCATTCCTTGTCAGCATGTTTGAGAACCTTCCCCGTCTCTACCACTAGGTCTATGAAGGAAGATCCACTGATAACTCTTGAAGAAAGATGATAGGAGTCACGTTCTTCAGAGAGAGAGCTGCGATGCGCTTGTGTGTTTAACACAATCTTAAAATGCAATAGGACTCTTCCTCTAATTCTATCTCCTGTCCCTAGCTGCCAACACCAGTGCATTAAGGTGGTTAATGGCTGAAGAAAAACAGAACAACAGAACAAAGACATGGTCTCACAGAGACTGGATAATTTCTCATCTCCTGGAGCTTGCTTTAATCAACAACTCCAAAGGCTCACACAGCCTTCTGTTTGTGTACAATTTTGCCAGAACTTTCCTGGTACATAAAGTTTTTCCTTCAGAATTTTCAGTGTTGCAGCTGGATATTTTGTATAATTTGTTTCTTCTCTGTAAGCCTGTGTTCCCTTTATGAGATTCTTCCACAGATGGGACTGGGGTGAGTGGAGAAGGAAGGACACACCCTGTGCTCTGAAGCACCGGGTTACTCCTCTCAGCAGTCCTTCTGCTTTGCTCTTTGTCACTTCGATTTGCTTTTCCATTTCTGTCCTTCTAAGATGGGCAGAACACGCAGCAAAAGGATTTGGAGGTGAAGCAGAAAAGATCACCACTGTTCACACAAGCAGAAAAAAAAAATCCCTGTTCAGACAAGAAGAAAAGACCATCACGACCATCACTGTTCACACACTGGTACAGCCTTGTCAATAGCTTTTCCCTAGCCTAGAATTTGGCTTTCACTTTTCTTGTCTTCTTCTCTTCAGGACAGTATGCTAACTGAGTAATGTTAAACTCTGGTCTTTCACATAAACAGAGAGATTTCTCCACCACCCAACCAGTTCATTCTTCTGAGTCTCTCTCTCTCTCTCTCTCTCTCTCTCACACACACACACACACACACACACACACACAGGACTTTTATTTTATCCTAGACTCTGAGCAGTCATATCATTTTATCAGAGGTACTCTGAGGCTGTAGCTACTGCTCTTACTGCAATTTGATTATATCTGTATGAATGGGGCAGATGTAAGAGCAAAGGCCACTGACCACTGGCTTGGAATTCTTACCTCCCAGATTTCCGGTTCACTTGATCATAAATCAGGTGGTGATAGCAGACAAGGAGCAGAAGCCACAGGAAATGCATAAATCATGGCCAGTCATGCAGTGGAAAGGGCCTTAGGGAGAATGTTGGCATTTACAATCAAAAGTTACACTACCTACAAGTGAAGTTTCATTTAATTGTATGACTCTGTGATAAATCATCTTGGATGCTATTGGTTTTATTCCACATGCCCCTACCCTCCTTTTTCTTCTTCTTCTTTGATCCTTTTCCTTTCCCTGAGGTATCACCAGGGATAGGAACCTGCAGGGACCTCTGCCCCCTACTCTGTCCCTAGTAGAAACCCTAAGATGTTGGAGATGCCAGAGTCGTGGGATACCTGCTGAGAAGAGCTATTAACAGGGATTGGAAACAGTCCAAGAGAGAGAAGTGTGTTTCAGTGAACAAAACTGAGCGGCCTTGGAGACCTGAGCAGTGCTTTGCTATCAGACGTGCAGATTTGCAGGGTGAGTTTGTGTACTGGTTATTGTTCTTGTTTTGGTCCAATATTTCCTCACTAGGCTCCCTTTTGTCCCTTTCAAATGGTAATATATTTTCTGTACTATATATCATATATTGGAAATATGTGATCTTTTTTATTTTGAGTTTTACAGTAGGTTACAGATAAGAAATTGCCTTGAGCCTCAGAAGAGACTTTGGACTTCAGTCTTTTAAACAGTGTTGAGATTGCTATAGATTACGGGGACTTTTGAAGTTGGACTGAAATCATTTTTGCACTGTGATAAGGCTATAAACCTACTAGGGCAGCAGAACATGGTGATTTGGGTAAAACTGCCCTTCCCCTCCACCATCAACTCATGTATTTTAATACTTAGTCATCAGGGAGTGGCACTACTTGAGAAGGATTAGATGTGTCCTTGTTGGAGTAGCTGCAACCTCGTTAGAAGAAGTGTCATTAGGCTTTGAGGTTTCAAAGGCCCAAGCCAGGCCCAGCGTCTCCCTCCTTCTGCTGTGTAAGGATCCAGATGGAGAATGTCAGATCCTTCTCCAGCATCATATTTTCCTGTGTGCAGCCATGCTTTCTGTCATGATGATAATAGACTAGCTTTTGAAACTATAAGCAAGCCCCAATTAAACGCTTTCTTTCATAAGAGTTGCCATGGTCATTCTATCTCTTCAGTAATAGAACACTGACCAAGACAAACAGTCTTCAAATATGAATTTTTGAAGAGATTATCATATAAATTTGGCCTTTTAACTTGTCTGAAAATAGTACAAACTTGCTTCAAAGTAAGAAGATATCTCTACATTGATGATTTGGCTTACTAACAGGCTCTCCACTGACCCATGAGGGTCAGGCCATGCAACTTTCAGAAACCTGCCCATCTTTGCCACCCAGAATGCCGCAGCCAAGACTGAATAAAGGAAATTTCATAGCAAGCAGAGACCGGATATCTGAGCAGTGTCTTGGGTAAACATACGCACAACAGCAAGTCTGACAGCTCCACCCAGTGACAGTGTTTATAAGGCTGCAATGACTAAGGAGCTCATCTCACATGCCTGGAAGATTGGTATTTAGCTGTGCAGGTCATTTATGTTCTTGTAGAACTCACCAGCACCCAGAAGTTTCCTCACATGTAAAGAACCAATGGTGATCCTCACAACAGGAGCTTCATCCAAATGTGAGCTCACAGTGGGGGATGTGGCAACTGATGAGCAGCTCATGAAAAACTTCACTCTGCTTCTTCAAGATCTCACTGGCTCTCTCCACTTTTCTTTTTGACATCCAGAATTCATCCTACTGAACAACAACAACAACAACAACAACAACAACAACAACAACAAAATGGGAGAAGAGACAAAACTGTATGTGTTAGTTTTTCCTAATTTGAAAAAAACCTAATTTTGCAAATAATACATAAACATGGCTTATGTTTGAAGCCACCATTCAACAGCATGTGATTGTATTACCAATAATGGGGTAAATGTATCCTGCAGATCCTGGAACAGGCTCAGGCTGGCCTTGAACCTGAAATCATTCTTCATCAGCCTCCAGATGCTGCTGCAGTGGTTTCTCATGTTCTTACTAGCATGCTTATAAATTTACTCACACTTCAGGTGTGACTAGAGCTGTTAGAATGAACCTCATATGCTGTCTAAGCCACACCCATCAAGCTTCTGTCTCTCCCCTCTCTCACAGCAGATCCTGGGTCCAGCCTACATTTTTTCTCAAAATGATGTCCTCTCTTCCTTCTGGGAATAGGAGAATCGAAGTATACACTATAGCAACTTAGTAACTGTGTGTCATGAAGCCTCCCTCCTTCCTTTGACATCTCTAAGAAAGGACCCTCATTCTGCCACATGGCTGAACTGTCCTCCGACTCTGTCATGCTGTCTTTCCACGGCATCATTAACTACTTGAATATATCTCTCACTCAGAGGGACTACCCACCTTAGTGTCTCTCCAACTCTAAACCCTAATAACTTCAACAGCTAGCTTCTGTAACTTCTAATAACTTCTAAAATGTGTTAGAGAAATATATCTAATGATATATTATAAATGTATCCTGCAAGTATGTACATTTTAAATATCGTCTAAAATACTAATGTATAGTAGACATTACAATAGCTGTAATATTATGTACAAACACAGAAGATAAATTTTATGATTGTATTTAACACTCTGAAAAGCCGATGGTAATTTCTTTGTCTAGATTCCAAAGTTATTGGGGAAACACAAACTCATCTGTCAATTTAAACTGGTTTCTGCTCATTTGATGGATGCTGCTCATTGGCTAACCCAGCATTCACACTCACTGCTTTCCCCTGTCACCTTGCCACTGGACACTTCCTTTCCCACCTTCCATTGATGTTGCAGAGGCCTAGTGGTCAACTGAGAACAAGGCAGTGTAAGTATGTTGAATTCGAGGAAAGCTTTTGGTTTTCAAACAAATGAGTTGGTGATGTTGGCATTTCACATGCTCATTTGAAAAAAAACCAAACACAGACTTCTTGTACTCTACAAAAGCAGTCTGTCTGTATGATGTGTGGGAGGAAACAAAAGCCAGCGTCTTCCTGCCTGGCGATAAGGGAATTCTGAGAGCCCTTTCAGAGCATCTTGGCTCAGGGGGTTAAGATCCTGGAAAACTTCATGGCAATAATCTCCCTGAAGCCAGGGACTCTAAGGCCCTCATTCCACACATTTGAAGAATGAAACTCTGGGCACACAGTGTGGGTTTGTTAGTTTCTTCTCAGGTGGAAACACAAGAGAGAAGGTTAGCTCCACATAGTAAGAGCACATCCGGGAGAAAGGGATGAAGAGCCTTTAGGGCTTGTCTAGGGGATTGCTTAAAGGATTTGAGGCAGAAATGAGGTGAGTTAGGAGGTGATGAGCTGGCCTGTCCAGTCTGCCTGTCCTTAGGTGTCCCGGTGCCTGCTGTCAATTTCAGGCTGATCCTCACAGGTAGACGCCCAACAGCGGAAGGGTAGCAAGGTGGCAGAAGTCACTCTCTTGGTGTTCCTGCTCCCGGCCCCCAGCCAGGACTTTTTTTGAACTGTGACTTGGGGTCTTTTGCTTTCCTGACCAGTAGCTATGCCCGCATTGCTGGGAGAGCAAAGGGCTCAGTGAGAGATGATGATCTTTTAGGAAAAAAAAACTGAAGTAGGAGTTCGGAAGAGAGGAGAGAGACAAGCGAATACATCTAATCCTATCCCCGTCCAACACTTTTTTTTCCCTTAGTGTCTGACGCCTTGAAGAACAGCAGCTTTCTTATCCTACTAGGGCAGTGAACAGAGAATTAAAGGCAGCGGTCTGAAGAAGTCATAAGGAAGGGAGAGAGACTGCACAGAGACCATACCTAACTGCCTGTGTGCCCAGAGGGCCAGCAGAGCACAGGAATCTTCACACCGCTGATGTGGCTTTTAGCTTCTGGTGTGGAAGTAATGGCTGCTCTCCTTCTGTCTGTTTTGTCATTTCTGTATCAGTCAGCTCCCTTCCCTGTGCTCCTCCCAAGGTCTGAGCAGTCGGGGTGCTCCCTTCCTGTGCTCCTCCCGAGGTCTGAGCAGTCTGGGCTGCTCCCTTCCCTGTGCTCTTCCCAAGGTCTGAGCAGTCTGGGCTGCTCCCTTCCCTGTGCTCTTCCCGAGGTCTGAGCAGTCTGGGCTGCTCCCTTCCCTGTGCTCCTCCCGAGGTCTGAGCAGTCTGGGATGCTCCCTTCCCTGTGCTCCTCCCAAGGTCTGAGCAGTCTGGGGTGCTCCCTTCCCTGTGCTCCTCCCGAGGTCTGAGCAGTCTGGGGTGCTCCCTTCCCTGTGCTCCTCCCGAGGTCTGAGCAGTCGGGGTGCTCCCTTCCCTGTGCTCCTCCCGAGGTCTGAGCAGTCTGGGGTCCTGCTTTGTGCTGCTGTTCAGGCTGTGTTCCCTCTGCCCCGATCCAGCTTATCCATGAATCTCTGTTGTTTGGTCTTGGAAAGTCATTTTGTATGGCATTTTAATGAGAATCATGGCCTGGTTCAGAAGAACCTCACACAAAATTCCCTTTCTCTGGACCATGGACAAAGTGCTCATGCAAAGCTGGGGGAGATGAGAGCAAAAGAAGATTCATTCCCGGTGAGAAAGTGGGCCTAGTGTGGTGGAACATGCTTATAACTCCAAGAAGACCAACGAACAAAGATTTGCAGTGAGTTTGAGGATAGCCTGGGCTATACAGTGAAATTAAGGCCAGGTTAGGGTACATAGTGAGAGCCTGTCTTTTAACAAACAGACAAAACACAAAGTGAAAGTTAAAAGAGAGAGAGAAATAAGTTGGGGTTTCCAAAAGCGCAAAATATGAATCATACTTTGAGCTATACCTCTAGTCTGATTCCTAGTACGATAAACAGTGTTATTTTCCACAGAGGTATAGGATTTCTAGATGTTTGCTAAATACCAGTCCTCTTGCAACAGTTGGATGCGGGGGTAGCATTGTAACCTTTAGTTGATTGAGGAGTGTCAGTAAGGAAGAGAGGAGAAGAGGGTGAACACAGCTCAGCCACAAGGGAATCCAGACCTACCCATGGCCTGCTTCCGCCTCCTAGACCCCGTCAGAGGCAGAACTCTTCTTACTGATTTGTGAGTCTCCCACACTGCATAGAATAACCAACTGAATGAAAGGAACATTTTTAAAATCTTGCTTGCTAAGAAGCAGTGCCCAGAGATCACAGTCTTCATCACTACAGAAAAATCATCATGGTATCTCTTGTGTTATAGTGACCGACAATGTTGGCACATAGTTTACTTAGAAGATACAATATCAGTCAACTTGAGACAGAGTGGTGACATCAAATGGCCAACCGATTGACTCCTGTAATCCTAGGAAGACTGGGTCTGAGGCAAAAAACAAAACAAAACAAAACAAACAAACAAACAAAAAACCCAACTTATTTTTCTTTATATTTTTAATTATAGAAAGGATATGAGCATCAATCATGTGAGATGCTTTCAACAGATAAAGGCACCTGCTGCCAAGCCCAAGGACCTGTGTTTGATCCTTGGGACCTACTTGTTATAAGAAGGAAACTGACCCCTTCAGTTTGCCCTCTGACTTCTACCTGAAAGAGAACAATAGCGCCCTCAAAATTCAATTGATGAGGCAGTTCCCAAGCCCAATAAACAGTCTTGAATCATTGGTTTTACTGAAATAGAAACCAAGGTTGGGCCTGTGGCTTTTGGTAGAAGGATTGACTAGCAAATAAGCAACGGGTTAGGTCTGAAGAATGAAAGCTACCACATTTAGGATTTAGTCACTATCAAGGACTGGAGAGATGACTCAGCAGTTAAGAGCACTGACTGCTCTTCCAGAGGCCTCAGTTCAATTCCCAGCAACCACATGGTGGCTCACAACCATCTGTAATGGGGTCTGATGCCCTCTTCTGGTGTGTTTGAAGACAGCTAATACATATATCCATATCTATACATATCTATATATGTATAGATATACATATTATATATAAAATAACTCTTTTTTAAAAAAATGTCAAGATCAGCCAGGTATAGTGGTATACTTCTTTAGTCCCAGCACTCGAGAGGCAGAGGCACTCAGAGGATCTCTGTGTTTGTGGCTAGCCTGGTCTACAGAGTGAATTCTAGCATAGCCACCAGCTACTTAGTGAGTTCCTAACTTAAAAAACAGAAAAAAAAGGAAAGAAAAGCAATAGGAAAAAGAAAGATCAGCTCCAGAAAGTACAGAGGTGAACTGTGGACCTTTGTGCCTGACTTTAGAAAGTGTACTTTCAGCTTCAAGAGTGACAGCTGGATAGTCCACAAGATAAATTAATTTTAATATGGACCATATTAAGGAGATAAGAGCAAGTTGAAATGGTCATATATTTCCTTCTTATGGCCATGACAAGTCATTTTACTTTTTCTGCTTATGTCTTTATTGAAGTACAGATGGCACAAAGGCAAATGCATAGCCCTTAGTTATTAGCCCGATGAGTCCTGGCAAGTGTGACTGATCACATCCCTTTGACCACAGTCAGAAGGACAAATGTCCTCTGTGCTCATGCACGTTTGTGCTTTTCGTCTGGCAGCCCTCATGAGTTTTCAGCATGAATTCTCTGTCTTCATGTATGGATGGCCATTCTTTCTTGTGTCTGCCATCCTTCCATAGGCATTGTGTTCTTGTGTATGCATGAACTGCTGTGCATACCACCAGTCTATTTTTATTGGTTGGCACTGGCATTCAATTGATCATTTGAGAATGCATATTTTGGGTATTTTTAGTTCTTGGCTGTAAGCAGAGCTCTTGTGAATGTGTTTACATATGCTTTTGGGGAACCTGTTTTCATCTTCTGTAATAGAATTTTGGATCACAGGGTACCTACCTAACATTTGTGTAAAACAACAACAACAACAACAACAACAAAAACCAAAAACAACCTTTCACTTCCCTAACCAGTTGCTTATGTCCCCTTTGTTTCCCCTTTTTTATTATTGACAATATCATATATGCATGTAACATGTTGTGATTATATTTACCTGTCTAGTCACTGTTCTAATGTCTTGCCCTGCCTCCTCCACCATGATATACTCTATACCACTGGAACCAGAAGCCGAAATAAGCTCCTTCTTCCTTAAGTTGCTTTTAGTCATGGTTATACCACAGCACCAGAAAATAGCTTATACACTCTCCCATTTTCATGTCTGTTTTGTGTGCAGATCTTGTGCAGGTTGCCACAGCTGCTGTGTGTTGATTACAGTGGTCACCTCAGCAGCATAAGTAGGTGGTAGTCACTTACATCCCTGCCCACAATTAGTCTTGCCAGTATTCTTAATGTTAGCACAGGATGTGTCACTATAGACAGAAATAGTTCTGAAATCGGAAAACAGACTCAAGTCTTTTACTGTCCATTCTATTTCGCAGTTTATTCTTCTTGTTTGTAGCAGATTTTTGACATAACCTAATTTATGCCGAGGATTTGATCTCTCACCCAACAAAATAAGTTTCTTTAAGAGGTTATGAAGTATATTGTTACAAAGCATATTTTATGAATTTCCCTTCATTTGGGCATATGCCTCTTCTTTTCTTCATTAGCACTGACACAGTGTCAAGATAAGTGTATTGAACATAATTTACTTATTGTTTGCTTGGTCTTATTTTATTATTTTATGTGTGTGTGTGTGTTCCTGAGTGTACATATGTATATCATGTGCATGTAGGAGCCTTCAGAGGTCAGGGGAGAGCATTATCAAATTCCCAGGAGCTAGAGTTACAGTTGGTTGTGAGCTACTACATGGGTGCTGGAAAGCTAACCTGGGCCTTTTGCAAGAGCAGCAAATGCTCTTAACTCCTGAGCTATCTCTCTAGTTTAATCTCCCTGCCCCAGCCTTCTCAATGAACAGAAATTCTTATGCTAGTATCTTATCTCAAAGCAAAAGTAAAAAATAGAACTTCATATTTAGGTAACACCAATTCACAGGCCATAAGGTGATTTTTGTGCCCATTTGTTAGGAATCAAAATGATTGGTATATGATTTTAAGAATCCATTCTCGTCAGGATGGCACTTATGCAAAGCTAAGTTTCTCATAGTTTGCCTTGTAGAAAGGGATATTGTGTAGAAATAAAAATCAAATCAAAACACCTCTTCATCTGATTTCACATAGAAAAGCCCAGCACAGAGGAGAGCTGTGCCACCCAAAGGAATGGGCCTTTCTCCCTACCAGCAGGAGATGAGTGCTGTAGTGCATGTCACGTGGGTGTTCTCTGAGTCAATACACAATGCTACTCATGCCTGCAGGTACTAGTCATCAGCCATAGGTTGCTTTACCAGGCTTCAAGTTCCTGTCTACATCAAGTTTCTCCAAGGGATGTAAGTGAAGAGCTGAGGAAGATAACCTACAGGCTGAGAGGTGCAGAGTATCTCACCCCTCTCTGGATACGCCACTGTTACGTTTGTGTGTTGGGAAGGTCCCTGTCCTTGTATAAGCATGACAGAAATGTGGAGAGCTGTGTGGAAACGTGGTTGGGCAAAGCATGTGTGTTACTCATAGATCTGGGAGGGGCTATCTGCCCAGACCTTCTTGGCTTCCCTGTGAAGCCTCTGTGAAGTGAGTCCTGTAATCTGAAATCAGACAGGGTTAGTCGGAGACGCTTAGGCCAAGTTCAAGGCAGAAAGGCATGAGGAAATTAATTTACATGGCACATCTGAAAAATAGAAATTCTAGTTTCCATGGCTTGCCTGTGAGTCAGGGATTTATGGGAAAAAGGCAAAATGTGTACAATATAACATCATAACCTACTAATAAAGTAGCTTCAGAATAAAGTTTTTAAAAGGACGTATTTGTAACCATCACTTGAGAGTTGGAGAAAGGAGGTTCAGGGGTTCTAGGCCAGCTTCAGCTCTTGTAATGAATTTAAGATAACCCAGGCTACGGGAGTGCCTGCTTCAAAACTCCTTTAAAACTCCTAGAATTTTACTTTTTTATTGGTAGGACAAGCTGGCTTGTCTGCCTGACCAGCAGAGTTTCCAGGAGCCTTATGTTGTGAACATCCATCTGTTTGTAACACTCTGATGGGAGCAGTGAAGCAGAGTGGCTAAACTTGCACACTCAGACCCAGAAAGCTCAAGTCCAAACCTTGTCAGAGGCAAAACAGAAAGATGGAGATTATGGGGCTGTGAGAAGGGAAAGGCACGATCACCTAGGAATCCAATTAAGTCTCCATGACAGGAGAGCAGTAGACTATAGCAGGATTAACGCCCACTCTAGGTGTTTGTCCCTCCTCAGCTGTTCACTGATTGTTTTCTAGGAATCTCACCAGAAACCCACTTTATAGGGAAAGGGCCTGTGTTCAGCCTTGTGCAATCCTAGTGGCTTGTGCAATCCTAATGGCCTTGTGCAATCCTAATGGCCTTGTGCAATCCTACTGGCCTTGTGCAATCCTACTGGCCTTGTGCAATCCTAGTGGCTTGTGCAGTCCTAGTGGCCTTGTGCAATCCTAGTGGCTTGTGCAATCCTAGTGGCCTTGTGCAATCCTAGTGGC
>NC_034597.1:6510790-6528071 GCF_900095145.1 Mus pahari | reverse complement strand
TCCTAGTGGCCTTGTGCAATCCTAGTGGCTTGTGCAATCCTAGTGGCTTTCACTTCTCCCTTTTCAGACTCTCCATTGCAGGCCCCCCAGAGTCACCTTATCACCTATCAGAAGAGGAAGGAGAAAAAGAACTGCAAAAGCATCCTGGGTACACTTTGAGAGGTAATGTGAGCTTCCTGCATGGGAAACATAGCTAATGTTAAGACAATTAACTTCGACTCTCTTCTACTTGGCTTTGTCCTGTTTTCTGCAACTCTCCTTTAAGCAGCTCATAACCACACTTGAGTGGGTCTTACATATCTTACCTTGTGCAGCTCTTCAGGGAGGGGCCCGCCCCATGCTCTGGGGCTGTGCCTTGCTTTTTCTCTCTATGTTCCTCCATCTCTTACACTTATACTTCAGCCTATGTCAAATGTCTTTAATTCAATATCCAGTTCTACTTCAAACAGTGAGGGCCTGTTTTCAGCATTGAGGTCACAGGACTGGTTTGGCCCGAGTATCCCCTGCCAGGTTGGGAGACTGCTGTAGACTGCCTAGGGGACAGCCTGGAGTTGTATCTGTCCCTGCATCAGCAACCGTTCTACACTTGCCAGATGGGGAACCTTCGATGAGCTGTTACACATCTTTCTTCTTCAGAAGCTCATTTATAAATTAAGGACAACTGCAATATCTACACCAGAGAGTTAAAATGCAGTAAAATGTTGACAACGTACCTGACACCACCACATAAATAAACACTGGCTAGATAGCTGTCAGTTTTCTCTTAACACATGGAGGATCTTGTGTGTTCTTGGCACAATTTGGAATGCTGAAGATGTATGGCAAGTAAGACACAGCAACCATAAGGGTATAGATAGTCAGAGGTTTAACACAATTCAGCAATTGGTTAGTGATGTGGGGTAGAGATAGATAGATAGACTGACAGATAGCACTGTAATTGTTTTCTGTGAAGATACATTTCTGTTGTGTAACCATGGTTTTGTATACTAGGGCTTGCCACTCAAATGTAGGCATGGACTGTATGAATTATACATACTTTTGGTTGACTGGCCCATTTCTTCATTTCTTTCTTTCTTTCTTTCTTTCTTTCTTTCTTTCTTTCTTTCTTTCTTTCTTTCTTTCTTTCTTTCTTTCTTTCTTTCTTTCTTTCTTTCTTTCTTTCTTTCTTTCTTTTTCTTTCTTTCTTTCTTTCTTTCTTTCTTTCTTTCTTTCTTTCTTTCTTTCTTTCCTTCCTTCTTTCTTTTTTTGAGACAGGGTTTCTCTGTGTAGCCCTGACTGTCCTGGAACTCACTTTGTAGACCAGACTGGCCTCGAACTCAGAAATCCACCTGCCTCTGCCTCTCTAGTGCTGGGATTAAAGGCATGTGCCACCACACTTGGTGACTGGCCCAGTTTTTATTCAACAGTTTTCTTATCTGCACTTTCTGTTTTTTTTTTTTTTATTTTTATTTTTTGAGACAGTATCTCTCTGTGGCTGTCTTGGAGCTAGCTATGTAGACCAGACTAACCTTGAACTCATAGAGATCCTCCTGCTTCTACATCCTAAGTGCTGGTATTAAAGGCAGGTACTACTACCATGCTTGGTTCATCCATGCTTTCTGGTCCTTGACATAGGAGTTTCTGCTAGTGACACCCTATATAAGCAAATAGTGACCAGCCAAGTTATGGGCACAGAGCATAAAACAAGTAAAGATATTCCTAAATAAAATGAAGTGGTAACTAAAAAAAAAGAAACATTTCTATACTTTGTTGCCCTTCCCACATAACGGATAATGATAGATGAGAATACAGTTCTCAGAGAGCTCCTAGAATCCAGCAGTTATGGAGCAAGGTGAAACTGTGGTGGGAATGTAATATATGAGTGAATAATAACAAAATAACAAATAAATAAATGAACAAAATCAGGAAGTATGAAGGGCAGTGGCAGCAAAAGGAAGCTGATAAAGTCTGTGTGGAAAGAAACTGAGGTGCCTGTGCCATTGCTTGGCAGGCAACCATCCCTGAGGCCTGAATCATTCCCTGGACTCCCGGCTGGGAGTAAGTCTTGGCTACCACTTGCGTAAGGCACTTTGACCTCAAACCTGATGTCTGGAGTCTAACCAGTAGCCCGTTTGAAACCAAGAGTGCACTGCACCCAGGAGCTGGTTCTGGTCAGGAGCTTTTGTTGCTGTGGCCACCCAGGAACTCTTCCACTTTGCCTCTGGCTCTCTGCCTGCTCTGTTTCTCCAGTGGATCGCTCCTCCACTTCTGCTCTCAGCTTCTGTGTTTGTGGTGTTTGCAGGCTATTGCTCTGTAGACATGCTTGTCTTGAATTAGCAGTCCTCCTGCCAGCCATTTAAGTGCTGGGATTATCAGTGTGCCTACCACACCTGGCTCCTCTCACCATCGTAGTCTTTCCCTGTTCCTCTCTACTTTGTTGGTTTTTTTAGATAAATAAAAAAGTAGGCCCACCTCATATACTCTTGGTTAAGAGAAAGAGAAACTTCATTCACATAGTAAAGTGCCTTTGTGGTATTTCTCATACGATGGGAGGAAGCTTAGACATTCTTACGATCTTGCTAATGGTAGGCATTGAACAGTGCTTCTTCTAGCCAATCAGTGAGTGGATGGTGTTACTATGATGCTTCAGATAAAATTGGGAAGGAAGCTATCTTCTGTTCCTCCTCAGCTAATGAGCTTGTCTCTGCAGCCTCTACTTCAGATGTGCTCTCTTGGGAAACTTCTCTAATATGCCCCTGATATGTACCCCTACAGGAATCAGTACCAGTAATGATAGGGAGTGAGCCAATGAAAGACATCCATCATCAAACATCCAGAGTTCTGTGTACTTGATATGACCACCTCAAGCAGGCTCTGGTCTTAGGAAATTGGGAGGAAGAGTCCTAGGAATGCCAGATGAGTCAGGAAACTATATCTTGTTCCATGCACTGGAGCTTACATCTCTGCTGGGGCCCTGATACACTGGGCTGAATAGCTGTGGGGTTTTGGTTTTAGTTTTAGGTTAGTTTTAGTTTATATCTAAATTGTATTTAGATAGATTCCCAAGTATTACTTGTTGTTGGAAGTTTCACCTTCCCTCTTTTCCCTTTGTTCTTTTATTTTGCGTAGTTTCATTTTTTTGAGACAGTCTTATTATATAGCACTGGGTGGCCTCAAACATGCTATACAGGCCAGGCTGGCCTCATGCTTGGCATCCTTAGGGTAGTAATTACAGACTGTACATAGGTCCTGGCTTCTTTCTTTGCTTAAGAGTCCAATTCCTTGGTCAACCACAGTTAGCTTTTTTAAACTTTCTAGAAAGGAGTTCCAGAAAAAGATTCAAAATTGAATAGGTAACTTAAATCCTTGAAGCCTATCTACCTACTGGGGATATAAACCCCAGTAAGGTCTTATCTTAAGCATTTGAGATGTAGCCATCCACTGAGTCATCTAGACTGAGCTTCAGTGTAGAGTATATTCTCTTAACTCCATCTACCTGTATGATTAGATTCTAAAATCCCCCTAAGTAAAATTCAAGGGGTTCTTCCCTGCATCTCCTCTGCTTTGACAACTCCATATTCTAGCATATCTCCATAGGCATCTATGACATTTAGTGCTTCTTGCCAACTTGACAGGGTGCCAAATCACCTGTGAGACCAGTCTGTGGGTATGGCTGTGAAGGGCTATCTAAATTAGGTTGACCTCTGGCCGTGCTTATGCGTGATTACTTATATTAGGTTAGCTGAAGTGGGAAGACCCACTTTACTGTGGGTTCAACCATTTCATGGGATGGAGTCTGGATGGATAAGGATGAAAGTGAGCTGAACTTCAGTTTTCATCATCCCTGGCTTCCTAGCTGTGGATGCAAATATGGCAAGCAGTCTCAAGCTCTCGCCACTGTGGCTTCCTCTCTGTGGTGAACTATATCTTCCTCAAATTAGAAACTGAAGTGACCCTTTACTCCCTTCCATTGCTTCTTATCGGGTATCTTGTAGCTAATAACAGGAAAGTAACAGATGCAGCATCTTTAATGTGGCTGTCTATTTGATTTGTGTAGGCTAGGGAACCAAATCCCTGTGTCTTGAGCTTGGTGGTCAGGTTCCCTCACTGGTCAGAAAAATCTCTCTCACGGCCAGCTGAAGTGTCCTATACTACACATCAAAGCTCTTTTCAATTTTGCCTGTTCTAACCAAGCTCTTACCAGCCTGTGAGAGCCAGAGGTCACAGCGGCTCCTCATGGGCCATCCAGTGGAAACAGCAGAAGCAGCTGCAGGGCGCTGCAGTATCTAGTTCATAATGGGAAATGCAGAGTTGAGCAGATGGATCTTACATTTGGAGGAAATGCCTTCGCATGATCTAAGTTCCTGCTCTAAAGAGAGACCATTCACACACCAAACACATCGTATTGCTTCCAAAGGACAAAGATGTGCTTTGTTCTCTCTCATCCTCTCAAGTAAGGCCACAGGAAAACTCAAGTAATGGCAGGGCTTCAGCTCAAAAGGAAATGGGAAGCAAGTTCTATCTGTAACCTAAACGGTAGCACTCCCTCTTTCTCTATTCCTCTTTACAACCACGGGACAGGGCGAGAATGGAAGTAATTTAGTTCTCATTAGTAATAATGACCTTTATCTCCCAAAGAGGCAATTATTCCTTACAATCTTATTATAATTTCAAAGGGCATATCACATCTCCTAAGAACTTCTGGTACGTAAACACATTTGAGCAAACGTTCTATCATGTTCCCTTCCTGTGTCCCTTTATGCTTTTCTCATCCCTTCTTCTGTCCTTCTATTTTCCTACCGTCCTTCCTCAGCCAACAAACTTTCGATGACATGACAAGACCTCAAGTGAGTTTACCAAAATTCAGTTCAATTCAACAAATGCTTATTGGCTTCCTCTCCTGGGCAGAGGTATGTGCCCCACAAACACCAGCCCTTAGAAGCTTATAATTTCAGGAGAAAAATAAGCAGATGAATCAGAAATAACTAAAGTTACAGTTAATAAATAACTAAAAATTACAGTAAAAATGCAACAATAAGGGACAAAGGAGACAGCTCAGTCAGCCAAGTGCTTGCCATGTAACCACGAGGTCCTGAGTTCAGATCCTAGGATCTTAGAATCCATATAATGTTAAACATGACAGTGTGCACCTATAGTCTTATCCTTAGGGAAACAGAGGCAGGTAGATCCTTGGAGTACATTAGCCAGTCAGCCTAGCCTAATCTATGAGCTCTCTGTTCAATGATAAGAGATCCTATCTCAAAAAATAAAGTGGAGAGCAACCGAATAAGACACCTAATGTTAATTTCTGGTCTGTATGCATGTGCACACACGTGTACCACAGGCACAAATGTGTACTCATACATATGTTATACACATTATAGACACATAAATAAGACACACAACCATAACTTTATGGGCATTCGATGATGTGCAGTTTCCATGTGGGACTTGAAGTATAGTGGGGCTTTAGACCAATAGGCATACGAAGTGGAGCTGGGTGCCAGAGGTGTTTTATTGAAACAAGGCTATGCAGTCCATGCTGACCCTGACGTGTGATCCTCCTGCTTTAACCTCCAGAGTTCTGGCATGACAGTCCTAAAACAATATTTAGCTTGATCCCAGGGTTTCAAAAGGTCTCTCTGTCACCCCTGAAGAGTTACTGGGTTTGCCTGTTCCAAGATGATAGTGAGCACTGGGATCAGGTTCAGACCTGAGAAGTAGTTTTCCCTCAAATCCCACAAAGAGGAAGTTGCTCATCCTGGAGGGGGTTTTGGTTAGAGTTCAGAGTTCCATACCTCGTCTCAGGAATGTTGTACCATTTCTTGACAACAAGGACATTTATTAAATCTGTTTTGTAAAGTTCAACCCTAGAAATTTATTGTTACAATGTAAAGATATAATCTATAATGAGGGACGATGGGCCATATTACTTTACTAGGCCTGGCTTTTAAAAAACAAAACAAATCAAAACAAAACAGAACACAAGAGTAGGCTTGTGTAGATGTGATTAGCAATATTATGATCAGACTTAATAAAACTTCTTTGGCTAGGATGATATTTTTAATTTAAAAGTATTTATCTTTTATTTTATGTGTATGAGTGTTTCCCCTTCATGTAAGTCTATGTGCTACGTATCCAGTGTTCATAGAGCCCTAAAGAAGCTATGGGATTCCTTGGAACTAGAATTATAGGTGGTCATCAGCTACCATGTGGGTGCTGAGAATCAAACTCTGGTCCTCTGGAAAAGCAGTTAGTGCTCTTGATGGCTAACCTCTCCAACTCCTAGAATGAGATTTTGAAAGTTATTACTCTAGTTTAGGGAGCCTCTTGTCTTTTCCCACCCCCTTCTCTCTGGCATGTTTATCATTCATCCCAAGTTCCTCTTATGTCACTTCCCCCACTATCTAGTGCACCAGGAATTCACAACAAACTCTACGAAAGTAAGTGCTACAAAAACGTCAGACCCATCGACAACCCATTGTTCCTGGCTCTAATGTGTCCTCCTCAGATTTAATATTTTCAGGAAAAACTAGGTTTGAGCTAAAGGTGGGAAGCTAAATATAAAACTCCAGGTTCATAAGGTGCAATTATTGTACAAATGCTTAAGAACTAGAAATAAACGGCATCTGCCAGAGATGATCATAGAGGAAAACTTGAAAACACAAGAATACAAGAATACGAGAATACGAGAATACAAGACTGCGAGAATACAAGAATACAAGAATACAAGACTGCCACAAAGGGGGCTTGTCAGGGAGAGGGGATTTGGTTAGGTTTGTGGTTTTTGTTTTTGTTTTTTGTTTTTTGTTTGCTCTTGCCCTCTCAGAGAGGTGCTCATGGGACATGGGAGATCGTCTCTACATAATATATGAAGATGTTATTGGTTCTTACAACTTTAGGACCAGGGCACTGCTGTAGGCACCAAGTGAAAAGAGGCAAAAGTTATTCATCCTACAGTTCACCAAACAGAGCAAAGAACTGTCAATAAGGCCAAAATTGAGAAAGCTTGCTGCAGACTCCAGGCCTTCAAACATCCTTATTTTACCGTAATTGTTGAAGTCTTTATACTGAGTTGTGTGTGTGTGTGTGTGTGTGTGTGTGTGTGTATGTGTGTGTACATGCTAGTGTGGATTACATGTGGGTGCAGGTGCATTTGTATAAGTGTGAAAACGTGTGGAGAACAAGGAAGATCCTCAGGTATCATTCCCCAGATGCTACCTAGTGTTATTTGTTAAGACAGGGCCTCTCACTTGGCTGGAACTCACTCAGCCTGGCTGGCCAGTGAGACCCTACCCTTGCCTCGACAGTGAGACCCTGCCCCTGCCTCGACAGTGAGACCCTGCTCCTGCCTCGACAGTGAGACCCTACCCCTGCCTCGCCAGCACTGAGATAGCAAACATGTACAATCATTCCTAGCTTTTAAAAAAAAAAAAAACAAAACATGAATTATATGTCTCAAACCTAGGGCCTCATGCTCATGTGGCAAGAATTTTACCTACAGACATATCTTCCCAGCCTGCTATTGACTTTATGATTATAAATAGTAATCAGTTACATATAAATAGTAATGTGTGATTAATCTGAACTATTTTATCATACTAAATAAAGCCTTACCAACATCACTGCATCATCAATTATGTCAACAAGGTTCATAGTCTATTCCTCCTATGGCTAGAAGTTGTGAAATCAAATTCCAAATGCCTGCTGATGCCTCATCTAATGTTCTCTGTGCAGCTGCCAGCTCTCATGCAGCAGGAAGTACTCGGGCATCACTGTTAGGGAAAATAGTGGCCAGTGTTTTTCCAGGGTGAGACAGAGTCTCTCTTCCAGGATTTGCAACCCTTAGGGAGTAAACATGTTATGACCTAATGAGGTGACAGAGGCTGAGAGAAGTCACAAAGACAAAAAGCCCTCACAAAGGAATGACTTGTTTTACTGTACGTGTACATATACATGCAACATATATATACATGACTGACACATGGATATTGTGCCTGAAAAGCATGTGTGGTTGGGAGGAGAGTTGGCGGATTCTGCCCCAAGTTGCAGGACATGCAGAATCCTCTGCTAAATGGACTTTGCCATTGGTTTTTGCTGCTGTCTTGAGGTTTAACAACAGGCATTGTCAGTGTCCTTGCTTTTATCATTTTTGTGTATTTCTTTTATCTTCTTTATACTCTATTAGCCAGGTTGTTATTCCCAGGGGCAGAGAGCCAGAAGACCCTGGAGCTTTGTCTTCTCCTGTTCCTTAGCCAATGACCGGCATGGCCTGACTGAATCTCAAAGTTGTGAGGGGCTTTGTGCATTCCAGAGCTCCCCAGTAAGATCAGGCTGAGACCTTGGGAGGAGTCCTGCCAGTCATGGTGGTCTTCTTTTTCTCTGTTATGTTTCTCCTCTTCTTTCTTACAGGCTTCCCTGAGCACTTACTGCTTTAAGTCTTTTGTACTTGAGTTTTACCCTAGGGAATGTGGACAGTCACCATGTGTGTATGGTACATAATGAATGCTTAGTAAATGTCAGTATGTACTTAGCATTAACTGCATCCTCTGGACACAGGTGGGGGGGGGTACAAATATTGTACTTCTGACACTCATTTTACTATTTATTTTGCTCAAATCTACCTTTCTTACATAAAGGAAAGTGTGTTAGTTAGGGTTTCTATTGCTGTGAACAGACATTATGATCATGGAAACTCTTAAGATTTAGTTGGTGCTGGCCAATTAAACATAGGTTTAGTTCCTAATCATGATGGCAAGAGGTATGGTGGAGGCAGGCAGACACAGTGCTGACGTGAACTGTGAGTTCTACAACTGGACCAGCAGACAGCAAGAAGGGAGAGAAAAACACTGGGCCTAGCTTGAGCATTTGAAAGTTCAGAGTCCCTGTAACACACTTCCTTTAATAAGGTCACACCTATTCCAACAAGTCCACATCTTCAAATAATGCTACTCACTGGGAGCCTATAGGGGCCCTTTACATTCCAATCACCAGAACTAAAAGAGAAAGAATAGTATAGGTTTACCTGTCATTCAGGATCCCAGGAGCAGCATAAGCAATGAGTAACCTAAGACCCCTCACACTGCAGGGCGAGAGAGGAACACCAATTCTCAAGTACAGGTGGACTGCCCAGTCCATCCTAGAAGGCCATGGGGTTAGGGTGAATAAGTATGTGCTAGGAACTTGTGGTTACTATACAAAATGTGAAGAAAACAAGCTAGAAAGAAGAAAGCCTTCTCTTGACTCCCTTCTAGAGGCTCCCTGCCTATGATCAGTTGACTCTTGGCTCTTGGACAAGTGGTAAGGCTACACATTACAGTGGGAACACATGCAAATGAAGCTGCTCATCTCACAGAAGCTAGGAGACAAAAGAGAGGCAGGAGCTAAACTTCTACTTTCTCTTCAAAGACATACCCCTGATGGCCTAACTTCCTCTCACTAAGCCTCACTTATGAAGTGTTCCAAAAATCTCCCAATGATGCCATTGTCCAGGGACACAAGAGCCTTTAAGGAACATACATTATCCAAATTACATAGCAAAACCCTGTTTTTTTTAGGTAAAGTGATGAAGGTTGTAACTTACTGAGAGCTTTTGCTCCTGAACATGAGCCCTTACTTTGCCTTGAGTATGTTACAGATAGGAACTGGATGCCATTGATTTTGCCAAATAGCAGGGAAAGGAACTTAGAAATAAGCAAGGTAGCAAGGTATTATGTGTTCACAGAAATAAGAGCTGTCTGTCTCCAACTCTTCAGCATGACCACTGGGAGTTATTTAAGGCCATGTACTACTGTGTTCCTATCTTGCATTTACATCATGTCCTCACAGCTGGTTGTCCTGTTCTGGGAATGAAGAGACTTTATGCTTTTATAAAAGCCTTCCCTTTCCAACCCTTTTCTAGTACTTTAGCACTGGGCTTTCCCCTCAGGGTAGGCTCTCAGTAGCATTTAATTTGTTAGTGACTGTGTGTATATATCCTATAGAAACGTAAGACAAAAAGCCAATGTGATTGCTAGTGTTTAATTACACCATGGACAGAAAACTGCATTTGACTGCTTGGAATCCCAGCTCTCACTCCCTTAACCTGTCTTGCTTAGTATTTCAAAGAGGATGCTACTTATTGTCCCCTGGAGTAGTAACAGCTCACCTCTCCTCAACTTCCTGCCCACCAGCTTCCTGTCATGCAGAGAGTACAGATGGAAAGCTGTTTTTATCCTGGGGCAAATGATGCTGGGGACACACAGAGCCATCACTCTGCTTCCTAGCAGCCGCTCTGCTGGGTGACTGAGCTGTCACTGTTGTCACTCCTGTGAACAAATTGTACTAGAGCTTTGCTAGTCAGTTGACAGAGCTCCTCAATGATAACTGTTTGAACTTGTCCTAATGAGTGCTTTACAAAGTCAAAAATTCAGATTATCAAATACAGTGGCCACGTCTATCTAACATCCTCATCTGTCGTTGCAGAGAATTCTCTTCCTGCACCTGAACTCTTAGCTCTTTTTCTCTTTTTTCTTTTTGTGTTTGTGTGCAAATGTGGGTGTGTGTCAAAGTGTGTACAGGTGTTATACATGCATGTTAGGGGAAAAATTCAGCATCTTTCTCACATTTCACTGTTTTGTTTTGATTTTGAGACAGGTTCTCTCACTGAACCTGGAATTCACTGTGTCTGCTAGCCTCGCAGGCCAGCAGACTCCAGGTGTTTCTATCTCTCTGGAGCTGGGATTACAGACATGTGCGACACTATCCCCACATCTTCCCATGGGTCCTGGAGTTCTCAACTCTGGTTTTCATGCTCTAGTGGTAAGCACTCACTGACCAGGCCATTCTTTCTACCTCCTGCACATCTTTTTAGCTCTTACTACTCAGAGACTTGAAGACATTCCAAGAACGAGAGAGAAAAGATTCACCACAGAGCAGAAAATGAGCAAAGAAATATTAATCTCTGCATGGTTTAGTATTTCTCTAGAAAATAGGACATATATTAAGACATTGGGACACACTCAGTGAAATTATATAAACCAATGAGATGCTAGAGATGTCAAGACTTAGTTGACAAGAGCAACCTTGAAAGCGAGAGGGTTTAGCTCTAATGTGTCTATATCACTCACTGTCCTGGCCAAATGCTGATGGAAAAGAATGCCTCTTGTCTACACTGAGTCCCCTTTGATTTCTGCTTGCAGTGGTGGGTGACCAGTTTATCAATATCTCCCCTTCTTACTATTGTTAGCATCAGGGCCATCTCCTCTGAGGGAGTAGGAAAACCAGCACCCACTCCCTGAGCTTGTACCTACTTCTGCTGTCTGCAGCAGGAATTCACAGCAGAGGTTGGTATGTAATGCTTCGTAGCATCTGTGAGCATGAATGTGGTATGCTGCTACCAATAAAATAGTAATGCCTTCATACTATTGATTCTTGTGTCGGTAGCATTTTTACTACAAATAAACTGCATGTCTGTTCATAATATCCTAGTGGAGGTGAGCTGCTTACTGCCTTACTTCCCCTGGCTTGCTCAGCCTGCTTTCTAAGGACCACAAGCTCAGGGATGACACCACCTACCATGATCTGGGTACTTCCCTATTGATAATAATCACAAATTATATATGTATTGGGTAGTTTTATGTCAACTTGACACAAGATAGAGTCATCAGACAGGAAGAAGCTTCAGTTGAGGAAATGCTCCCAGGAGAGCCAGCTGTAAGGCATTTTCTCAATTAGTTATCAGTAAGCAGCTCACCTCCACAGCCTCTATATCAGCTCCTGCTCCAGGATCTTGTGCCTGATTGTATTCCTGTCCTGGATTCCATTGGTGATGAGCAGGCAATATGGAGGTGTAAGCTGAATAAACCCTTTCCTCCCCAACTTGCTTTTTGGTCAAGTTGTTTGTCACAGCAATAGAAATCCTAACTGAGACAACTCTTCTTACTGGAATGGTGTCAGCAGCAGGAGGACACTGACCAGGACCCTACACAGCTTTCTGGTGTCAATGGCAGACAATGTTTGCACTCAGTAACCTTGTGTCAATAGATAATGGAGATTAGTGGACAATGGACTCTAGGTGGACCACCTCATTCTGAATTCTCTATTCTTATCTCTAGATCCCACTGGCATTTTTTCTCCAAATCAGAGGGGTGGTTAAAAACAAGCAAATAATAGATCATGACCCTTAACTGCATAAGCTACTTTGAGCACAAATGAGCATATGTATCTCATTAAACATGATACCCAAACGCAGCAATCCACACCCACTCTATAGCGATTGTCATGATTATTGAATGAATGAATAAACAAATAAATAAATAGGAACATGACTGCTATTAGGTACGGTGGAGGAGAAAGTTTATTATAGATATGTGGGAGAGCAGAGTCAGCGGCATCTCTGTGAGAGTCCAGAATGGACATGACCAGACTGAGCAGGGCCATACAGAAAGAGGAAGAGGGGAAGTGTAAGGAACATATGGTCCCAGAAGGCATTTTTCCCGAAGCTGTAAAGCTGTCTGCTGCTGCAGCCCAGAGTCCCCTCCCCCCCCCCCTGCAGCTGCAGCCCCAGATAGCCACGGAGACCAAGCCATAGAGAGTGTGTGCCGGTGATAGGGACAGCTCATGCTGTAAAGCTGCCCTCCTGCCCCCAGCCCGCCATGGCGGCTACACTCGTCCTGCCAAGGATTGAGCCCACGGCCCCAGATAAGTATGAAAACCAAGCCATAGAGAGCCTGTGTGTGTGTGTGTGTGTGTGTGTGTGTGTGTGTGTACCCATTTTGCCATTTACTTGGTTATTGCTGTTTATGAATAAATAAGCTGTTAGAACCTTTCCACCGAGTTCGAGGATTTACTTTCCACTTCTGTGATTAACCTCAATTCACAGCAATTCTTGACAGGAAAGGAGAGGGGAGAGACAGGAACCAGGTGCAGCAGCCAGGAGATCCAAAGATCCAAAGATAGCAGATAACAAAAATGGTTGGATCATATAGGAAAGAACAGCCCAGCTCCCTGGAGAGGGCAGGGGTATGCAAACCAGGAAGACCCTGTAACAGGTAGGGGCTGAGGGATGCAGGGAACCTTAGTCATTTGTCCCCGATTTGAAACCTAACAATTATGACCATTGTGGTTGGTAGTGGGATAGTACTGTAAGTAATAGTAGCAAGGATAATGCAAATACTGAGACTTAATTCTTAGCAACATGTTCTTTGCAAGTAAAGGATGTGATCTAGGAGGACTCTCCATGATGCAGGCACCTCGAACACCTAGGATATTGTGATCACCGGTGAGTAGAATGGAACATCTGTTCCAAAACAACCAGGAGTGGCCTGTGTGAGCAGGAGCAGGGACACAGGAAGCCCATCGGACCAGCGGCTGGGGCTCTTTCCGTTGGCATCAGCCCCGGGCGTCTTGGGCACTAACTCATCAGACAGTCCCACGGTTGAGGACTCTCCATGCTGCAGGTGCCCTAGCATACCCAGGATCTTAGGATCACTGAGGAGAGTAGGCCTCCAGAGAGGGCTCTGACCCCAGGGTGAGAGCACCATCTTGTACCCCAGGTCTCTCAGAGACCAGTTTGAGCAGGCGAATTTGTGGTTTGCAGAAGCAACAGAGCTTCTTGGACAGGGTCCCTTCAGGCCTTCATCTTCAGACAGGAGGCAGATCTGAGCTCCAGACCTCTGTGCCCCTTCCCTGCAATAGGAGAGCTTGCCTGCAGAGAGTGCTCTGACCAGTGGGACTCAGGAGAGAGTGGGACTCCCAGGATGCTGACAGAAGTGAACAGAAACACAGGAGGAAAGAAGCTCCAGCCTGAGACAGCTAGAACATCTAACACCAGGGATTACCAGATGGCTTAATGCAAACGTAAAAAATCTTACTAACAGAAACCAAGACCACTCAGCATCATCAGAACCCATTACGCCCACCATAGCGAGTCCTGGATACCCTAACACACCCAAAAAGCAAGATTCCGATTTAAAATCATATCTCATGATGCTGGTAGAGGATTTTAAGAAGGGCATTAATAACTCACTTAAAAAAATACAGAAGAACACTGCTAAACAGGTAGAAGTCCTTAAAAAGGAAACACAAAAATCCCTTAAAGAATTACAGGAAAACACAACCAAACAGGTGATGGAACTGAACAAAACCATCTAAACGTGAAAGTAGAAACAACAAAGAAAACACAAAGGGAGACAACTCTGGAGATAGAAATCCTAGGAAAGAAATCAGGAACCATCGATGTGAGCATCAGCAATAGGATACAGGAGATAGAAGAGAGAATCTCAGGTGCAGAAGATTCCATAGAAAAACATGGACACAACAATCAAAGAAAATGCAAAATGCAAAAAGATCTTAACTCAAAACAGTCAGGAAATCCAGGATACAATGAGAAGACCAAACCTAAGGATTATAGGTGTAGATGAGAATGAAAATTTTCAACTTAAAGGACCAGTAAATATCTTCAAAAAAATTATAAAAAACAACTTCCCTAACATAAAGAAAGATATATCCATGAACATATAAGAAGCATACAGAACTCCAAATAGACTGGATGAGAAAAGAAATTCTTCTGGACACATAATGATCAGAACAAGTACACTAAATAAAGACAGAATATTAAAAGCAGTAAGGGAAAAAAGGTCAAGTAACATATAAAGGCAGGCCTATTAGAATTACACCAGACTTCTCACCAGAGACTATGAAAGCCAGAAGATCCTGGACAGATGTTATACAGANCCTAAGAGAACACAAATGCCAGNCCAGGCTACNATACCCAGCAAAACTCTCAATTACCATAGGTGGAGAAATCAAAATATTCCATGACAAAACCAAATTCACACAATATCTTTCCATGAATTCAGCCCTTCAAAGGATAATAAAGGGAAAACTTCAACACAAGGTGGGAAATTATGCCCCAGAAAAAGCAAGAAAGTATCCTTCAACAAACCTAAAAGAAGATAGCCACAAGAACAGAATCCCAACTCTAACAACAAAAATAACAGGAAGCAGTAATTATGTTTCCTTAATATCTTTTAATATCAATGAACTCAGTTTCCCCAATAAAAAGACATAGACTAGCAGACTGGCTACATAAACACGATGCAATATTTTGCTGCATACAGGAAACCCACCTCAGGGACAAAGAAAGACACTACCTCAGATTAAAAGGCTGGAAAACAATTTTCTAAGCAAATGGTCTGTAGAAACAAGCTGGAGTAGTCATTCTAATATCAAATAAAATTGACTTCCAAGCAAAAGATATCAAAAAAGACAAGGAGGGCACTTCATACTCATCAAAGGTAAAATCTACCAAGAGGAAGTCTCAATTCTGAACATCTATGCTCCAAATGCAAGGGCATCCACATTCATTAAGGAAACTCTAGTAAAGCTCAAAGCACACATTGCACCTCACANAATNATAGTGGGAGACTTCAACACACCACTCTCATCAATGGACAGATCCTGGAAACAGAAACTAAACACAGAAATATTGTAACTAACTGAAGTTATGAAACAAATGGATTTAGAAGATACCTACTAAACATTTTATCCAAAAACAAAAGGATATACCTTCTTCTCAGCACCTCATGGTACCATCTCAAAAATTGACCATATAATTGTTCACACAGCAGGCCTCAATAGATACAAAAATATTGAAATTATCCCATGCATTCTATCAGATAACCATGGACTAAGGCTGATCTTCAATAACAACATAAATAATAGAAAGCCAACATTCACGTGGAAGCTGAACAACACTCTACTTAATGATAGGTTGGTCAAGGAAGAATTAAAGAAAGAGATCAAAGACTTTTTAGGGTTTAATGAAAATGAAGCCACAACATAACCAAACTTATAGGACACAATGAAAGCATTCCTAAGAGGAAAACTCATAGCTCTGAGTGCCTCCAAAAAGAAACTAGAGAGAGCAAGTACTAGCAGCTTGACAGCACACCTTAAAGCTCTAGAACAAAAAAGGAAGCAAATTCACCCAAGAGGAGTAGTAAGCAGGAAATAATCAAACTCAGGGCTGAAATCAACCAAGTGGAAACAAAAAGAACTGTGCAAAGTATCAACCAAACCAGGTGCTGGCTCTTTGTGAAAGTCAACGAGATAGATAAACCCTTAGCCAAACTAACTACAGGGCACAGGGACAGTATCCTAATTAACAAAATCAGAAAGGAAAAGGGAGACTTAACAACAGACCCTGAGGAAATTCAAAACATCATCAGATCCTACTACAAAAGGCTACACTCAAGAAAAATGGAAAACCTGGATGAAATGGTTAATTTTCTAGAGAGATACCAGGTACCAAAGTTAAATCAGGATCAGATTAGCGAGCTAAAGAGTCCCCTTTACCGTACAGAAATAGAAGCAGTCATTAATTGTCTCCCAACCAAAAATAAAGCCCAGGACCAGATGGGTTTAGTGCAGAGTTCTATCAAACCTTCAAAGAAGACCTAATTCCAATTCTCCTCAAACTATTCCACAAAATAGAAACAGAAGGTACTCTACCCAATTCATTCTAAGAAGCCACAATTACTCTGATACCTAAACCACATAAAGACCCAACAAAGAAAGAGAACTTCAGACCAATTTCCCTTAGAAATATTGATGCAAAAATACTCAAGAAAATTCTTGCTAACTGAATCCAAGAACAAATCAAAATGATCATCCATCATGATCAAGTAGGCTTCATCTCAGGGATGCAGGGATGGTTTAATATATGGAAATCAATCAACGTAATCCACTAAATAAACAAACTCAAAGACAAAAACCACATGACCATCTTAATAGATTCTGAGAAAGCATTTGACAAAATCCAACACCCCTTCATGACAAAAGTCTCATAAAGATCAGGAATTCAAGGCCCATACCTAAACATAGTAAAAGTAACATACAGCAAACCAGTAGCCAGCATCAACTAAATATAGAGAAACCTGAAGGAATCCCACTAAAATCAGGGACTAGACAAGGCTGCCCATTCTCTCCCTACCTATTCAAGATAGTACTTGGAGTCCTAGATAGAGCAATTAGACTACAAAAGGAGATTAAGGGGGACACAAATTGGAAAGGAAGAAGTCAAAATATCACTATTTGCAGATGATATGATAGTATATACAAGTGATCCTAAAAAATCCACCAGAGAACTCCTAAACCTGATAAACAGCTTCAGTGCAGTAGCTAGATGTAAAATTAACTCAAAAAATCAGTGGCCTTTCTCTACACAAAGGATAAACAGGCTGAGTAAGAAATTAGGGAAACAACACCCTCCACAATATTCACAAATAATATAAAATACCTGGGTGTGATTTAACTAAGC
>NC_034597.1:6490171-6510123 GCF_900095145.1 Mus pahari | reverse complement strand
CCACACACCTATGGTCAATTTATCTTTGACAAGGGTGCTAAAACCATCTAGTGGGAAAAAGACAACATTTTCAACAAATGATGCTGGCACAACTGGCAGTTATCATGTAGAAGAATGAGAATTGATCTGTTCTTTTCTCCTTGTACAAAGCTCAAGTCTAAGTGGATCAAGGAACTCCACATAAAACCAGAGACTCTGAAACTTGTAGAGGAGAAAGTGGGGAAAAGCCTTGAAGATATGGGCATAGGGGAAAAGTTCTTGAACAGAACACCAATGGCTTGTGCTGTAAAATCAAGAATCAACAAATGGGACCTCATAAAATTGCAAAGCTTCTGTAAGGCAAAAGACCCTGTCAATAAGACAAAAATGCCACCAACAGATTGGGAAAGGATCTTTACCAATCCTAAGTCTGATAGGGGATTAATATCCACTATATATATATATATATACAAAGAACTCAAGAAGCTAGGCTCCAGAAAATCAAATAATCCTATTAAAAGTAGGGTACAGAGCTAAACCAGAATTCTCAACTGAGGAATACTGAATGGCTGAGAAGCACCTGTAAAAACGTTCAACATCCTTTATCATCAGGGAAATGCATATCAAAACAACCCTGAGATTCCACCTCATACCAGTCAGAATGGCTAAGATCAAAAATTCAAGTGTCAGCAGATGCTGGTGAGGATGAGAAGAAAGTGGAACACTCTTCCATTGCTGGTGGGATTGCAAGCTTGTATAACCACTCTGGAAATCAGTTTGGTGGTCCCTCAGAAAAGTGGACATATTACTACCAGAAGATCCAGCAATACCTCTCCTGGGCGTATACCCAGAAGATGTTCCAGGTTGTAATAAGGGCACATGCTCCACTATGTTCATAGGGGAGCCTTATTTATAATTGCCAGAAGCTGGAAAGAACCCAGATGTCCCTCAACACAGGAATGGATACAGAAAATGTGATACATTTACACAATGGAGTACTACTCAGCTATTAAAAACAATGAATTTATGAAATTCTTAGGCAAATAGATCCTGAGTGAGGTAATCCAATCACAAAAGGACACTCATGATATGCACTCACTGATAAGTGGATATTAGCCCATAAACTTAGAATACCCAAGATACAATTTGCAAAGCATACGCAACTCAAGAAGAAGGAAGAACAAAGTGTGGATACTTCGTTCCTCCTTAGAATGGGGAACAAAATAATCATGGACGGAATTGAGACAAAGTTTGAAGCTGAGATGGAAGGAAGGACCATCTATAGACTGCCTGACCTGGGGATCCATCCCATAAACAACCAGGAAACCCAGACACTATTGCCTATGCTAGCAAGATTTTGCTGACAGGACACTGATATAGCTGTCTCTTGTGAGGCTATACCAGTGCTTGGCAACTCCAAAAGTGGATGCTCACAGTCATCTATAGGATGAAACACAGGGTCCCCAATGGAGGAGCTAGAGAAAGTACCCAAGGAGCTAACGGGGTTTGCAATCCTATAGGAGGAAAAACAATATGAACTAACCAGTACCCACCAAAGCTTGTGTCTCTAGTTGCATGTGTGGCAGAGTTTGGCCTAGTAGACCATCAAAGGGAGGAGAGGCCCTTGGTCTTGTGAAGATCATATGCCCCAGTACAGGGGAATGCTAGGGCCAGGAAGAGGGAGTGGGTGGGTTGGGGAGTAGGGTGGAGTGAGGAGGGTACAGGGGCCTTTCGGGATAGCATTTGAAATGTAAATGAAGAAAATATCTAATAAAAAGTAAATAAAATGATTTATGTTATATGAAAAAAAAGAATGTAAATCTACTCTGTGTGTGTGAGCATTATTGAGAATTCTGGATGCAAATTTGAACTGACCAGTCACTCCTTTTTCCACTGAACTTCCAAATGTGACTACTTCCATCATTTTGTAGAGCTGTGGGAGGTGAAACCCAATAACATTAAGGAAGTTTCTTAAGGGATCCTTCTAGTGACACCAGCTCATTAGTTGCATTATTTTATACATTCTTAGAAACAAGAAGAAGGGATGAGAGAGACACTTGGGAATGTCACACAGCCTGGGGAATTCCCTGAAGGCAGAAGTTAGAATGTGGATTTCAGGGGTCCTGTTTTTTCACGGATGTAAAAAAGGATTTCTGGGGATAGTCCAGGGTCACCATGAGAGTAGGCCACAGGCAATGGAGTCACTGTGACTGAGAAACAGAGCCTCTACCCAATAGGTCCAGGAAAGACAATGATGATGTCCGTGTGGCCCATCTGTCAAGTCTAGCTCTTTTCCCAATAGGTCCAGGAAAGACAATGATGATGTAAGTTCAGTGTGACCCATCTGTCAAGTCTAGCTTTTCTTTTGCTCTGAATGAATCCAGTTCAGAAGCCCCAGTCAGACAGATTCATTTAATGTTGACAGGAGAGTGGAGTTAGGACTTGTGATGATTATCTGAAAACTACTCCCTCAGGCTAGAAGGCTGGTCTAGGCTACTGTGGTCCTCTAAAAAAACCTCAGACTAGTTCCAGACCAATTGCTTGAATACAGACATGGCCCCTGGGCTTCTTCCTTGTGTCTTTTACACCACACAGATTGAAGAAACTTCATGGAATGGCTGCTTTCTTTCACTAAGAATACGATGATAAAGTTCAGCCTTCATCTCTGTGTTAGGCATGATCCAGAACAGAATCTATAGGATATCTACACATACGTTGTGGGAAAGGATTTAATGGGCAGGCTTTCATCATAAAGGAATCCATCAATGGCTGCCTGCATGCTGGGAGGTAAATGGGCAGCTGCACAGTGTTGGTAGTGGGACCCCTCTGCAGTCAAGACAAATATCAAAAGCTTGGGAGCAACCTAGGTAGTTACCAGGTGTTGAGTGTACACTGCAACACTAAAGAATCTGGAACTGATGTTTTCAGAGGATTATCAACAATCCAGAATATGAACTTTCCTCAGTGCTTCTTAGCTGTGTGACATGGAACAAATCACTAATCCTTTTAAGCCTCAGTTTCCCCATCTGTCAGAAAGGAAGCAAAGAGAGTATTCATCTTGCAGAGTGGCTAGGAAAATTCAATGAATGAAGCACTTGTATTGGGGACAGTGGCTACTGTGTGCTATATTGGGTACAGTGCCTATTATGCAGTAGAGCAGAGGTGAGATTTATGGCCCTCAATTATCAAAATATCTCACTGTCAAACTATTTAACAATCAAGAGCTCAAAGGCATGTTATAGCTGGTATGCCAGATAACTAATGAATACCTGTGATGTTTTCTGTTGTAAATACTTTGAATATTGTTCCTGGGATAATAATTCAATAAAGGGTAGGATTGCTTTCATTGCTTTCTGTAAAGGAAGGGAATTCAGAACACAATACAACTCAGTTTTTCTTGCTGTGACAAAAAATTTCTGACAAATGTAATTTAAAGAAAGGAAGGTTTATTTTGGCTTACAGTTTAAACTTTCAGACTATCACAGTGAGTCAGGTGTGGTGGCAGGACCTTGTGTAAGATGGGCCCTTGCCTCTACAGTCTGGAAGCAGAGAGACGTGAATGCTTACTTTCTCGTTCTTTAGTCTAGGACCCCAGTATATGAAATGGTACCACCAACACTTAGGGTTCATCTTCCTACATTAACTAACCTAATGTAGATAATCTCTCACAGACATGTCCAAGACTTTCCCTTCCATGATCCTACATGATACCACATTGACAGTCTATACTAACTACCACATACCCATATGGTATAGTTTGAATTCTTGAGTTCCCTCATTCATATCCACTTCCTGTAGCCAGAAGGAAACTGTTTCTTCACAGTAAACTATAGCCCTAAGCTGCCTGCCAAGCAAGGACTTCAATGTCTCACCCACAATGACGTGGAAAGAGCCACCTCCTCCTCTCACAGCTGACTGCTTTCAAAAGAACAGGGCAAGACACTAATCTGTCCTGACTGGTTTGGCCTGCACCTTTGCAGCTTCTCTCTCTCTCTCTCTCTCTCTCTCTCTCTCTCTCTCTCTCTCTCTCTCTCCAATCAATTTATTTGTTTAATGTGCCTGAGTGTGTGTCTATGCACCATACTCATGCAGGGCCCTAGGAGACCAGAAGATGTTGGCTCCCCTGAAACTGGAGCTACATGGAGTTGTGAGCATTGATGTCATGGCTAGGAACTGAACCTAGGTTATTTGAAAGAACATCCAGTGGTCTTAACCACTGAAGCATACCTCTAGCCCCTGATAATATTTTAAAGGTGAAGCCATCCATGTAAACAATACTTAGATCAAAATATAAACATCTTTTCCTTCTACTTTAGAAGCCTCCTGTCTTGACCCATACAGTCTGTCTTTGTGAGAGGTATATTATTAGTTTGTGGTTCAGTGAACTTAATGGATGTGGACTGTTGCATTCTGTAATATGGGGACTTACACTGAGTGTAAAATGGGAGAAGATGGAGCTCACCTTCCTGATTCTGTGTTTGAACTTGGACTTGAAAGTTCAAGTCCCTAAGCGGTTCCCAGGCCTTTCTCTTTCCCCCAGATCTCCACACCAATTTCTTGTTCTGAGGTTTTCTTCTTCTTGGACTGGAAGCTACTGTTCCCAGATTTGTGGACTCTAGGTCACTGTGAATGTCTCATTTATAAGTCAGTGTAATCACACTCTGTAACTGTGTATTACATATTTATGAATGACATATAATATTGGCTCTATGAGTTCTTTTTCTTTGGAAAATCCTAATATACTTATTTAAAAATGTAACAATAATTTTATTCTCAATATTAGTACTATGAGTCATTGAGTGCTGACCAAGTTAACATTTATTTATACAGGATTTTGGACCTTTATGATTTTTGATGAGACCTTTATAGTTATAATTATTTTGCTGTTTGTTTACAGGTCTTCACTTATTTTTGGTTTTGTTGTTGTTTTTCGGATGGTTGATTGGTTTTTTAAAATAGTCTCACCATAAAGGTCAGGCTAGCCTCAAACACCTGGTTCTTCTGCCTCAACCTCCTGAGTGCTGGGCTCACTGGCTGTTTTATTTTTTTATTCATTTACAATTATTTTAGTTTGTTTGGTTTCTTTTTTTTTCAAGACAGGGTTTCTCTGTGTAGCCCTGGCTGTCCTGGATCTCACTTTGTAGACCAGGCTGGCTTCAAACTCAGAAATCCACCTGCCTCTGCCTCCCAAGTGCTGGGATTAAAGGTGTGTGTCACCATCCCCGGCTATTATTTTAGTTTTAAAACACTTAAAATTATTATTAAAAATAGATTTTTTTTCATGCAATGTATTCTGATTAGTCTCCCTTCACTCTGCTTCTTGTAGTTCCTCCTCACCTGCCACCTTTCTGTCTGTCATTAGAAATGAACAGGCATCTAAGGAATTGATGTAAATAAAATAAATGTAAGTAAATAAATGTAAGTAAAATAAAATAAAATAAAACAAATCAGAATAGAACAACAACAACAACAAACAGAGGGAAAAGTTTCCCCAAAGGGCACAGTAAACAGATGTAGATACAGAGACCCATTCATTCACACACTCAGGAATCTCATTAAAAAAGCAAAACTGAAAGCCATAATATATATACAAAGGATCTGCAAGGTTTAAAAAAAATACAACTACAAATTAAAAAATTAGGCATTTTCTGGCTCCTACCTGTGCTAGCTGGGAGTAGAGACCCTATGTTTGACATGCTCCCTCACAGCACACACCCTAGCTGCAGCTCAACCCACCAGGTATTCAGACACATCCAGCTCCACAGATGATACATTAAACCTCACCTTGAGTCCCCAGCATACAGTGACCACTGTGACATGGGGAAGCAGTTCCCTTCACACCCACCCTAGCCTGAGACCCGAGCACCTTCTGGCTCCCACCTGTCCCTTCCAGGAGCAGAGACCTGATCCCACACAGCACACACACCAGTGGCATCTCGAACTCAAGCTCTACTCCCCAGGATCACAGGAAGGACAGACTCCAGTCAGACTCATGGAGGCCAGATAACACCAGAGATAAGATGGCAGGAGAGGCAAGCATAAGAACGTAAGCAATAGAAACCAATTTGACTTGGCAATATCAGAACCCAGTTCTCCCACCACGGCAAGTCCTGGATACCCAACACACCCTTAAAACAAGACTTAGATCAAACTCTCATTTAGATGAGATTAGATCTAAACTATCATGAAGATGATAGAGGATTTTAAGAAGGACATAACTGCCTTAAAGAAATGCAGAAGAACACAAGTAAACAAGTAGAAGACCTTCAAGAGGAAACACATAAATCCCTTAAAGAAATACAGGACAACACAATCAAACAGGTGAAGGAATTGAACAAAATCAACCAGAATCTAAAAATGGAAGTAGAATCATTATGGAAGTAGAATCATTAAAGAAAACTTAAAGGGAGGTGACACTGGAGATGGAAAACCTAGGGAAGAGAACAGGAGTCACAGATGCAAGTATCACCAACAGAATACAAGAGACAGAAGAGAGAATCTCAGTGGCTTAAGATACAATACAAGACATAGACACAACAGTCAAGGAAAATTCAAAGAGCAAAAAGCTCCTATCACAAAACATTCAAGAAATTCAGGACACAATGAAAAGACCTAACCTGAGAATAATAGATATAGAAGAGAGTGAAGATTCCCAACTCAAAGGGCCAGCAAACATCTTCAATAAAATTATAGAAGAAAACTTTCCTAACCTAAAGAAAGAGATGCCCATGAACATATAAGAAGCCTACAGAACACCAAATAGATGGGACCAGAAAAGAAATTCCTCTCATCATATAATAATTAAAACAGCAAATGCACAGAACAAAGAAAGAATATTAAAAGCACTAAGGGAAAAAGACCAAGTAACATATAAAGGCAGACATGTCAGAATTAAACCAGACTTCTCACCTGAGACTCTAAAAGCCAGAAGACTATGGGCAGATGTCATACAGACCCTAAGAGACCACAAATGCCAGCCCAGGCTACTATACACAGCAATACTCACAATTACATAGATGGAGAAACCAAAGTTTTCTAAGACAAAACAAAATTTAAACAATATCTTTCTACTAATCCAGCCCTACATGGGATAATAGAAGGAAAAGTTCAACAAAAAGAGTGAAACTACACCCAAGGAAAAGCAAGAAACTAATCTTTTTACAACAAACCCAAAAGAAGAAAAACACACAAATGTAATTTCAACTCTAACATAAAAAAATAACAGGAAACAACAATCATTGGTCCCTAATATCTCTCAACATCAATGGACTCAATTCCCCAATAAAAATAACATAGTCTAATAGACTGGATACATAAATAGGATCCAGCATTTTGCTGCATTCAGGAAATACACCTCAGAGTCAAAGACAGACAGAGTCAAAGACAGACATTCCCTCAAAGCAAAATGACAGAAACATTTTTTCTAAGCAAATGGTGCCAAGAAACAAGCTGGAGTAGCCATCCTAATATTCAACAACATAGACTTTCAATGAAAAGTTATCAAAAAAGATGGGGAAGGTTATTACATACTTATGAAAGGAAAAACCCACCAGTATGAACTTTCAATTCGGAACATCTATGCCCCAAATGCAAGGGCACTCACATTTGTAAAAGAAATGCTTCTAAAGCTGAAAACACATATTGAACCTTACACAATAATAGTAGATTTCAGCACCCCACTCTCATCAATAGAGAGATCATGGAAACAGAAACTAAGCAGAGACACAGTGAAACTAAAAGAGGTTAATCAAGTGGATTTAATAGATATTTACAAAACATTTCATCCTAAAACAAAAGGAAATACCTTCTTCCCAGCACTTCATGATACCTTCTCAAAAACCAATCATATACTTGGACAGAAAACAAACCTTAACAGATATAAGAACATTGAATTAATCCCATGTATTCTCTCTGACCACCACGGACTAAGGCTAATCTTTAATAGGAACAAAAACAAAAGAAAGTCCACATACACGTGGAATCTGAACAACTATCTACCAAATGATAACCTGGTCAGGGAAGAAATAGAGAGACAAATTAACGGTGTTTTAGAATTCAATGAAATGAAGGCAAAACATATCCAAACTTATGGGACACAATGAAAACAGTGCTAAGAGGAAAACTAAAGATCTAAGTGCCTCCAAAACAAAAACAAAAACAAAAACAAAACCCAGAGATAGCATACACTAGCAATTTGACAGCAAATCTGAAAGCTCTAGAACAAAAAGAAGTAAATACACACAAGAGGAGTAGATGGCAGGAAATAAACTTAGGACCAAAATCAACCAAGTAGAAACAAAAAGAACTATATAAAGAATCAACAAAATTAGGAGCTGGTTCTCTGAGAAAATCAACAAGATAGACAAACCCTTAGCCAGACTAACCAGAGGGCACAGGGACAGTGTCCAAATTAACAAAATCAGGAACAAAAAGGGAAACAACAGCAGAAATAGAGAAAATTAAAAAAAAAAGTCAGATCCTACTACAAAAGTCTATACTCAAAAAACTAGAAAACCTGGATGAAATGGATGATTTTCTAGACAGAAACTATGTACCAGTTAAACTAGAATCAGATAAACAATCTAAACAGCCTCATAATTCCAAAGGAAATAGATGCAGTCATTAAAAGTCTCCCAACCAAAAGGAGCCCAGGACCAGATGGGTTTAGTGCAGAATTCTATCAGAATAGATCTAATACCAATACTCTTCAAACTATTTCACAAAATAGAAACAGAAGGAACACTACTCAATTCTTTCTATGAAGCCACAGTTAGACTTATATCGAAAGCACACAAAGACCCGATAAAGAAAGAAAACTTCAGACCAATTTCCTTTATGAATATCAGTGTAAAAATACTAAATAAAATGGTCACAAACAGAATCTAAGAACACATCAAAACAATCATCCACCATGACCAAGTAGGCTTCATCCCAGGGATGCAGGGATGGTTCAATATATGGAAATCCATCAATGTAATCCAATATATAGACAACTTCAAAGAAAAAAAAAAGCACATGATCATCTCATTAGATGTGGGACAAGCCTTTGACAAAATACAACACCCATTCATGCTAAAGGTATTGGAGAGATGAGGAATTCAAGGTACATACCTAAATATAATAAGAGCAATATACAACAAACTAATGGCCAACATCAAACTAAATGGGGAGAAATTCAAAGCAATCCCATTAAAATCAGGGACTAGATAAGGCTGCCCACTCTCTCCCTACCTATTCAATGTAGTACTAGAAGTCCTAGCCAGAGCAATTAGACAACAAAAGGAGGTCAAAGTGATACAAATTGGAAAGGAAGAAGTCAACATATCACTATTTGAAGATGATATGATAGTATACTTAAGTGGCCCCCAAAATTCTACCAGAGAACTCCTAAACCTGATAAACAACTTCAGCAAAGTGGCTGGATATAAAACTAACTCAAATAAATCAGTAGCCTTCCTCTACTCAAGGGATAAAAGGGATGAGAAAGAAATTACAGAAATGACACCTTTCACAATAGTCACAAATAATATAAAATGTCTTGGTATGACTCTAACCAAGCAAGTGAAAGATCTGTATGAGAAGTACTTCAAGTCTCTGAAGAAAGAAATAGAAGAAGATCTCAGAAGATGGAAAGATCTCCCATGCTCATGGATTGGCAGGATGAACATAGTAAAAATGGCCATCTTACCAAAAGCAATCTACAGATTCAATACAATCCACATAAAAATTCAAACTCTATTTTTCATAGAGATAGAAAGTGCAATTCTGAAATTCATTTGGAATAACAAAAAAACCTAGGATAGAAAAAACTATTCTCAACAATAAAAGAACTTCTGGGGGAAATCACCATTCCTGACCTCAAGCTATACTATAGAGCAGTAGTGATTAAAAAAGCATGGTATTGGTACAGAAACAGGCAACTAGATCAATGGAATATAATTGAAGACCCAGAAATAAACCCACACACTTGATCTTTGACAAAGAAACTATAGCCATTCAGTGGAAAAGACAGTATTTTCAACAAATGATGCTGTAGAAGAATGCAAATTGATCCATTCTTATCTCCTTGTACAAAGCTCAAGTCCAAGCAGATCAAGGACCTCCACATAAAACCAGATACACTGAATCTAATAGAAGAGAAAGTGGGGAAGAATCTCGAATACTTGGGCAAAGGGGAAATTTTCCTGAACAGAATACTGACGGATGGCTTATATTTTAAGAGCAACAGTCAACAAGTGGGACCTCATAAAATTGAAAAGCTTCTGAAAAGCAAGGGATACTATCAATAGGACAAAATGGCAGCCCACAGATTGAGAAAAGATATTTACCAATTCTACATCAAATAGAGGGCTAATATCCAAAATATACAAAGAACTCAAGAAGGCAGACTCCAGAGAATGGAATATCCCTATTAAAAGTTAGAGTACAAAGCTAAACAACAAATTCTCAACTGAGGAATCTGGAATGACTGGGAAACAGTTAATGAAATGTTCAACATCCTTAGTTACCAGGGAAATGCAAATCAAACCGACTCTGAGATTCCACCTCACACCAGTCAGAATGGCTAAGATCAAAACTCAGCTGACAGCAGATGCTGGTGAGGATGTGGAGAAAGAGGAACACTCCTCCATTGTTGGTGGGATTGCAAACTGGTACAACAACTGAGGAAATCAGTCTGGCAGTTTCTCAGAAAATTGGACATAGTATTACCTAAGGACTCCTCTGCATATACCAGAAAGATGCTACAAGATATACCAAGGACATGTGCTCCACTGTGTTCACAGCAGTCTTACTTATCATAGCTAGAATCTGGAAACAACCTAGATGTCCCTCAACAGAAGAATGGATACAGAAAGTATGGTACATATACACAATGGAGTACTATACAGCAGCTAAAAATAATGACTTCATGAAATTCACAGGCAAATGGATGGGACTAGAAAATATCATCCTGAGTGAGGTAACCCAGACACAAAAGAACACACATGGTATGTACTCACTAATAAGTGGATACTAACCCAAAAGCTCACAATGCCTATGGTACAACCTGAAGACCATATGGAGCATAGAAGGAAGGAGTATCATGAAGTGGATGCTTCAGTCCTTCACTGAGGGGGCAACAGGATGACTGTGTGAGATGGAAGGAGTGAGGGACTGGGGAGAGGGAAAGGAGGAAGAGGAAGCAATAAGGGTGGTGGTTTCAGAATCTGGAGGAGATGCAAAAGAGGTACAGAGGGTTAGGAAATCAAATTAAAAAAGATAGAAGGATGGGGTGAGGATTGCCTCTGGAGGGTCCCAGACACCAGAGAAATGTGAGGCTCCTGGGACCCAATTGGAATGACTTTAGCCATAATGTGCAGAGAAGGGGGAGATAGAACCTGTGGAGGCCATCTTCAGTAGACAGGCACAACCACTGGTTGAGGGATAGAGCCATCCACCCACCTTAAAGTTTCTTTAATCCAGAAATGCTCCTGTCCAAAGGAAGATCAGGGACAAAAAAAAAAAAAAAGGAACAGAAACTGAAGGAAGGGCCAACTGACATGATATATGAGACAAGGAACTCCAAAGACAGGGTTGAGTTTCTGGTGGCCATCAACTGCTGGACATGTGGCCTATCTACCTTTAAGAGTAATTGAGACTCCCTTGGAAACATTAAACTTTCATTTGCAAGTGGTTATGAATTAGAGATTGCATCTGTGTTAGGAATGGGAGCCAGTGCCCACTTCTTTCAGCTCTTGGACCCCATCTCCTTTAGACCCTCACAGGCCCTGTGCACACTACCTCATTTCTGTGAGTTCCTATGTGCATCAGTCTTGCTGTATTTGGAAGGCCTGGTTTCCTTGGTGTCCTCCACTAACTCTGCTTCTTACACTCTCTCAGCTTCTTCTGCAGGGTTCCCTGAGCCCTGAGGGGATTGGTTTTTATTGCTATGTTCCTTTAGTACAGTTGTTCTCAACCTTCCGAATGCTGCGACCCTTTAATATAGTTCCTTGTGTTGTGGTGACCCCCAAGCATAAAATTATTTTTGTTGCTACTTCATAACTGTAATTTTGCTACTGTTATGAATTGTAATGTAAATATCTGTGTTTTCTGATGGTCTTGATGATAGAAAAAATTCACATTAGTATCTTATACAAAGGAAATGGAATAAGGCACAGAATAATGTCCTAAGGCAACATTGTGTTAAAAGAAAAAAAAAACAAGGGCTGGAGAGATGGCTCAACTGTTCTTCCAGAGGTCCTGAGTTCAATTCCCTACAACCACATGGTGGCTCATAACCATCTGTAATGAAATCGGACAGATACCCTCTTCTGGTGTGTCTGAAGACAGCTACAGTGTACTCACACAAAATAAATAAATAATTCTTAAAAAAAAAAAAAAACGAGCCTGAAAAACAAGGAAGTTAAAAATGAGCTGAAATATGGTAACAAGTAATAGAAATAAAAGGTTGGCAAAGATTAGGGAAAGTCTTAGATATGAATGGAGAACAGAGAAATGTTCACTGAAGGAAACTATGACGATGTGTTGTAAGTGGTCTGTAGACACAAAAACAGCACTTTGTACATTATGTGTGTGTTGGGGAGGAGGTCCCTATGAGCATCACTGATAACAGTGAGACAACCCAGGTGAGGTGAGAAAGCCTTGGGTTCAGCTTGAGGGTATTTAGATTGCACAGAGCCAAAACTTTCAGCGTCTGACTAAGCAGTTTGTTTGTTTGTTTGCTTGCTTGTTTGGTTATTGCAGACATTTAAACACAGTAAAACTTTGGAAAAATGTTTTCTCTTGACAATTATCATTATAAAGCCTTATGTATGGCTACATAGAAACTTCCTTGCAAAATATATCTCTTTACCAAAGCACCTGTAACTCCACACAAGAACTAGTTTCTATTGACTGAGAAACAATGATCATTAATCTGCAACTAGGGAGGAAGATTTGTAAAAAGCATAATAGCAAACTCTTTTGCTAACTACACAGGACATCTTTCATGAAGATATGTTCAACTGACTGAGAGACAATGCTCAGGATTCTGGGGGATTGGATGAGGATGGCTTTACAGGATAGTAAAGATTACCAGATGTTAACACACCAATTCACAGACTTCTGGGAGGAAAACAAATGAGAAAGCCTGCATGTTTAATGATTCTGATTTACAGTGATATCTGTAAGCTGTATCCTCTACAGTACAAGAAGAACAGAAGTATCCCAAGGATGTATGGTCACATGGGCAACAACTAAAGACCAAGAAGAAATGGAAGAGACAGAATCAAAGTGAAGAAAATAGAAGGATTCTGAGTCTATGTATGAGAGACTACTTTGAGCTGAATTAACTCTCCACCATGAACATTCATAGGACAGGATCAAGGCTGTGATCCTGAGATCAAATGTCTTGAGGTGTGACACAAGAAGCCACATAGAGCAGGGATGCTGGAAGAAAGGGAGGCTCCCGAGGCAAGTCCTACAACACTTGCAGCAGTATGTTTAAAAAATGTCATATACCAAATGCAAAGCTGAGTCAACACATAAACACCAATCAACATGCATATGAAACTTGTAAAAAAGAGAAGCACTTCAGCAGAAGCTGAAAGTATTTTAGGAAAAAATTTCAATATTAATGATTTAAAAAACCTCTCAGCAAATAAAAATTAAAAGAGCTACTTAAATCCCTTAGCTGTAATATTTTAAAGCCCATAGTTATGTATTCAAAACGGAAACATAAATACTTGCCCTCTGGAGAGAAGATAATGTTCACCCTTTAATGAACATAGAATGAGAGTTTCTAGTAAAAGGTATAAACTTAGGTTTGAAAAAGAACTAAAATGTCATAGACAATAAGACCATTTACAAAAATCCTAAGTGATAAATTATTTCTCTGCTTGGGACTGGAGAGATGGCACAGCAGTTAAGAGTACTCACTGATCTTCCAGAGGTCCTGAGTTCCATTCCCAGCAACCACAACCATATGTAATGGGATCTGATGCCCTCTTCTGGTAGATTATATTAAATGCAGGTTTATTGAGAAGTTCTCTGGGAAGTTCACTGGCCCTGAGTATCAAGGTCAGGGAAGTTGCGATGGGAAGGCAGAGAGAGGAGAGGGGGAAGAGAAAGAAATAAAGAGCACACAGAGAAAGAGAGGAGGAGGAGGAGGAGGAGGAGGAGGAGGAGGAGGAGGAGGAGGAGAGGGAGAGAGAGAGAGAGAGAGAGAGAGAGAGAGAGAGAGAGAGAGAGAGAGAGAGAGAGAGAGAGAGAGAGAGAGAGAGAGAGAGAGAGAGAGAGAGAGAACCATATTGTCTGGATTTAAGGAAAAGCCTGGAGTTGGGGGAGGGCAGCCCAGCTCCTGACTTGGAGAGTTCAGTGTTGGGAGCAGGATCTGCCAGGTAGTGACTGAAGGATGTTGGGAGAACCTGGAGGCCAGGTCTGCTTAGATATGTAAAATTTGCACTTCAGCCCCTTGTCCCAGGTTCTGAAACCAAACACTAAGAAATCTATTAAAACGGTTTAAGTCAGGAATTTATCCATGTTTAAGGATATGAGTGTTAAGTAGCTGTGTCAGCAATAAGCATTGAAATGAGTTTTTAAAATATAATTCATTAATAGCATTAAAGAACAGGGATAAACTTATTGAAGAATGTGCTCTATATTGGTGTTGTTTAGGAGAATTGAGGGGGATCTTAAGTCCACTGTTCCTAAATTGCTCTAAACAAAGCAAACCCAATGAGGAAACTGTACATTGTCATGTAAATTTCACAATGAGTGCATTACTGTAGCGGAAATAAAACCAAAGGAACTAAATTAGCAAGGCAATTTCCAGGGTAACAAAGCTGAAAGAATGTAGCTTTGTTAAGATGTCAACCTTGGTCCTATGAAGGCTTGATAGATGCCACAGTGTAGGGGAATCGAGGGTGGGGAGGTGGGTGTGGGTGAGTGGGTGGAGGAACATCCTCATAGAAACAGGGGGGAAGGGGGAAGGGATGGGGGCTTCTGGGGGGGGACTGAGTAAGGGGATAACACTGTAAATATATTAATATAAATAAATAAATATTTTAAAAATTGAGGCAACATAGAAGAAGCAGAAGCAGAAGCAGAAAAAGAAGAGAAGAAGAGGAAGAAGAAGAGGAAGAAGAAGAAGAAGAAGAAGAAGAAGACGACGACTATGCAAAGCTTGGTTACTTTCCAAGATTGCTTTCTTTTTTTGTTGTTGTTGTTTTTTTTGTTTTGTTTTTTGTTTTTATTTTTTTATTATTATTTTCTGTATTTACATTTCAAATGCTATCTCAAAAGTTCCCTATACTCCCCCCAACCCCTGCTCCCCTACCCACCCACTCCTACTACTTGGCTCAGGTGTTCCCTTGTGCTGGGTCATATAAAGTTTAAGATTGCTTTCTTTTGTCAGAAGTGACTGTGCAAGCCAGAAGCTGGGACAGTTGTCACTCATCTGTTCTGCATGGCACGGGTTCACTTTCTTCAGTTTCTCTGGCTTCTGGGTCAAGTGTATGCTTCAATTCATAAAAAGGATGCTAGGATATGGGGGATACTCTGCATCAAAGTTAGAGTCTAATCATACAGCTGGAGCTGGAGAGATGGCTCAGTCGTTAAGAGAACTGGCTGCTCTTTGTGAGGTCCTGAGTTCCATTCCAGGCAACCACATGGTGGCTCACCACCATCTATACTATCATCTGATGTCCTCTTCTGAGCTACAGGTGTCCGTGCAGATACAGCACTGGTACACATAAAAAATAAATAAATCTTTAAAGAAAGAAATTACACAGCCAGGCAGGGGTGGTGAATGCCTTTAATCTCAGTACACCAGAGGCAGAGGCAGATAACTCTGTGGGTTCCAGCAAAATTTAAGGACAGCTATGGCTACATAGAGAGACCTGTCTCAACAAACAAACAAACAAACAAACAAACATAGAAAGGGAGGAAGTTTTATATTTTGGGTGGATGAACCAAGCAGCAGACCAGGCCAAGGTGTTCCACATGGGAGATGTTTATTATGCAGGAATCGGGGAGCCGGTAGAAGGGTAGAGAAGAGCAGAGAGAGGAGGGAGAGAAGAAGGGGAAGAGAAGAGGGCAAAGAGAGCGAGGAGAAGATGGCTTCCTAGTTTATACAGAAAATGACGTCACACCAGTGAGGGCGGGAACTGAGCCAAGTGGATTGTGGGATAGGTCATTGTCCTGGCAATGCAGGTCAAGGGTCACATGGTTAGGCGGGGCTTGGAGTATTCTGGCGCTAACAGGAAGGAAGGAAAGAAGGAAGGAAGGAAGGAAGGAAGGAAGGAAGGAAGGAAGGAAGGAAGGAAGGAAGGAAGACTACAAGAGGGCCAAGCATCTATGCATGGTGACCTCTTCCCAGGGACCTAGGCTTATATCATCACCTGCTGCTCACCTCCTGTGACCAGGTGCTGGCCCAGTTGTCTCTTTTAGTTCTCTCTCTCTCTCTCTCTCTCTCTCTCTCTCTCTCTCTCTCTCTCTCTCCTCTCTCTTCCATCTGCCTGTCTCCCTGTGCTCCCTTCCCTCAAATAAACCCCCAGATCTATTGCATGGCATAATTTCTCACAGGGACACCTTGTCCTGGGTCTGCCAAGCACCCCCTTGCTGCATTACATTTCCTAGCAACATGTAACTGTCGAGTGTTTCTGCTCTCTGTGAGTGAACCAGATACAAGGAACTGACATCACAGCATTTCAAGTAAAATCTTAGTTAGACTCAGGCAAAGCTCACAGGTCAATGAAACAAGAGGCAGCCCAGACCTGTGATCTTAACTTAGAGCCAGTTGACTTTTGTTAAAAAGTTAATGTAAGTCACTGAAGGAAACTATAATCTTTTAAATATGTTAGAATTGGGGCTGGAGAGGAGGCTCAGGGGTTAAGAGCACTTGTTGCTCTTGTAGAGGCCCAGGGTTTGGTTCCCCACATCCACACTATGCCTCACCACCATCTTTAACTCCAGTTCGAGGGGATCTGATGCCCTATTCTGGACTCTGGGAATCAGACATGAAGTCAGCACAATCTGTCGCTCATAGGTAACAACAAATAACTCAAAAAATTCCAAGAATTAGAACCGATAGGAGAATTAAGTACACATTAAAATAGAGCATGAAGAAAAACTTTCCACCCTGTAGGAGAAAGCACAGGAGAAGATGACTGTGAAGCTGAGGTGGGAGAAGGTTTGAAAAAATTGAGACATGAAAACGCTGCGTGCATATGTAGCAGAAGATGGCCTAATCAGCCATCATTGGGAAGAGAGGCCCCTCGGTCTTGCAAACTTTATATGACCCAGCACAGGGGAAGGCCAGGGCCAAGAAGTGGGAGTGGGTGGGTAGGGGAGCAGGGGCGGCGGGAGGGTATAGGGAACTTTCGGGATAGCATTTGAAATGTAAATAAAGAAAATATCTAATAAAAATGTAGATGAAAAATTGAAACCATAATAAAATACATCTATGAGTAAAAAAAAAAAAGAAGAAGATTAAAAAAAGAAAAGAAAAGAAAAAACTGCATGCTAAAATGTAAGCTTGGGGCTGGGATGCTGTAGGCAGAGCATATGCCCTGTTTATAAGGCTGTGCGTTTGTTCTCCAGCACTGAAAAGAGAAAAGCCAGTCAACTGGCTAAACAACCAAAAACCCCAACGTCCTTTAATCTAAAAATTAGTTTTCAAAGACACCTCTATGTACTTGTACTGGCTAATTTTGTGTCAACTTGACACAGCTGGAGTTATCACAGAACAGGAGCTTTAGTTGGGGAAATGCCCCCATGAGATCCAGCTGTGCGGCATTTCCTCAATTAGTGATCAAGGGGGAGAGGCCCCTTGTAGGTGGGACCATCTCTGGGCTGGTAGTCTTGGATTCTATAAGAGAGCAGGCTGAGCAAGCCAGGGGAAGCAAGTCAGTAAAGAACATCCCTCCATGGCCTCTGCATCAGCTCCTGCTTTCTGTCCTGCTTGAGTTCCAGTCCTGCATCCTTTGGTGATCAACAGCAGTATGGAAATGTAAGCCAAATAAACCTTTTCCTCCCCAGCTTGCTTCTTGGTCATGATGTTGTGCAGGAATAGAAACCCTGACTAAGACAGTACTTAATACAGGAAAAAGCAAGCCACTGACTGAGAGATACTTGTTCAGCACATGGCATCTGGTACATAATTGTTTTACTCATCTATAAAAAATACTTTTGTTAAAAGTATGGGATAACAACTGAATTAAAAACTGGTCATATAACATAAAATACAATCACAATGTTTATAATTATAATCATCATACTTTCAAAGGATTTTATTAGCCACAGTGGGATTCTGGTAGTGCTGGTATTAATGGGATATGGAACAGCTAGGATACTCATTCATGCTTTATTTTTCTAAGGACTATTGAAGAACACAACTTGGATGTGGTATATTACTTCACTTAGAATGACCTCCAAATAGAAATAAGTGAAAATATTCATTAACAGGTAAATAGAAAAGCAATGTGTTTATAAATTTAGGAAATGAGGCATTAATAAGCAATAAATGGATGGATTATTGTTATATACAATACCATGGATATATTTCAAGAATGTGTTGAATAAGTAAGAAGCTTGGAGCTGACAAGATGGTTCAGTGGGTATGAAGGTACTTTCTGACAAGTCTGATGAGCCCAGTTCAGTTCCAGAGAGCCACATGAAGAAGGAAAGAACCAACTCTGTCAAGTGGCTCTCTCAGCTCTGTATGTAAACAGTAGCATGCACATGTGTACACACCCAGTATTGTTTGAAATGGCACCATTACTGAAGCTATTTATAAAAGAAAATGTTTACTGGAGCTCATGGTTCCAGAGCGTTAGAGTCCATGACCATGGTTGGGAGTATGGCCCCACTCCATCAAGACCACACTTCCAAATCCTGCCCAGTTTCTTCCACCAACTGGGGACCAAGTATTCAAATAATATGAGCCAATAGGGGCCATTCTCATTCAAACCACCACAGTAATAATTTTTTTAAAGAAATAAGATATTAACAGCATGGCATGACAGATTTTTGTTTTGTTTTGATTTGATTTGATTTGTTTGCTGGTGTAGTAGGAAAGGATGGTGAGGAATGGATTTATTTCCACGTACAATTCCACGGCATATTCAGTCACTGAGGGAAGTCAGAGCATGAACTTAAACAAAGCAGGAACCTAAAAGCAGGAGCTGATATAGAGGCTGTGGACGAGTACTACTTCCTGACTTGCTTCGTATGGCTTTTTCAGCTTGCTGTCGTATAGAACCTAGGACCACCCACTAGCCCAGGGATGGGTCTACCCACACTGAGTAGGACCCTCCCCCATCAATCACCAAGGAGGAATCACCAATGAAATACAGGTTTTCCCAAAGACAACCTGGTGTGGACATTTTCTCCATTGAGCAAATGTAGCTGGGGGCATGTCAGGATTAATATGGACTTTTATACTAGACATAACCAACACATAGTGACTTGGGTCAGATCAGTGGCTGACCAATGCAAGGAATTTACCCAGAAGCACAGATGAACATTTGAATCTATGGAATTTTAAAAATGTGTACCAGTGTGCTGCTTGAATGCTTAAAATTTCCCCCAAACTCTGAGTACTTAACAAATGTGAATTTTATTGTTTGTAAATGATACCATAAAATGATTGTTTAAGAAGCTTATATTTCTTAAATCTGTCTACTGAGAAGACTTAGCATTAATAATCACCTGTACTGAAGGCACCCCTGATTCTGATACTGACTCCAACTTGGAAAATTATTCAATTCTATTATTCAACATGAGATTGCTCCACTTAGCCACAAAGCCAGGCCTAAGGTCTGCATGAATCATGTTAAAAATTCAGGTACTTAAACAAGGAATTACTTACTTGTAAAGATGAGGCAAATATTATTAGTAATGAGTTGACCCTACTAGATGTTTAAATCCGGAAGTTCTCTCTCTCTTTCACACACACACACACACACACACACACACACACACACACACACACA
>NC_034597.1:6484336-6490144 GCF_900095145.1 Mus pahari | reverse complement strand
ACACACACACACACACACACACACACACACACACACACAAAACCACACACACTGAGCCAATATTGAATTCTTCTGAAGAATACTAAGGTTTAAAACTATCGCCTTGGGGCTAGAGAGACAACTCAGTGGTTAAGAGTGCTCACTGCTTTTTCCAGGGACCTAAGTTTGGATTCCAGCACCCTCATGGCAACACAAGATCTGATGTCTTTTGGCCTTTTTGCATTCATGCAAACCTGGTATTTACATACATGCATTCAGGCATATGTGTACACAAAAATAAAATAAGTATTGTTTTTAAAATTAAATTACCTGTTAATCCTGCTTTTACTAGACAAAAATTCCAAGAATTGATATAAAAAAAGTTTTCAAAAAAAAAAAATCCCAATGGTATACTCCTGTAATCCAGGCCATGTGCATGGTTGAGGCAGGGGAATCATAAGTTTGAGTCCAGCTCAGGAGGCTTAGTGAGAACCTGTCTTAAAGTAAAACTAAAACAGCTATGAGTATAGTCCAAAGTGAGTGCTTTTTCTAGCTTGAGAGAGGCTAGCAAATTAAAATAGAAGTTCTAAGCTTATAAATCAAGAAGAAGTCTGAGGATGTCCTCATACTCCTTTGAGTGATTGTCCAACAACTAGAGTGATTGGCTAGCTCCTTCATAGACTGGGTGTGGCATTGGCTCCCTTGCATTCTTGATATAGAAACAAGGAGATCAGAAATTTAAGTTTATCCTTGGCTGGACAGTGAGTCCAAGGTCACCCGGGGATATAAGAGACCAGACCTTAAAAAAATAGTAATAAACTAGTATATGGCCTGTAAAATTTCTAAATCTAGGCACTAAGGGCTCAGTGTCTATGATGCAAGGAAGCAGCTGGACCTTAGGACTCCTTCTGGAAATGCACACTGCTGTAGTTTTCCAGAGAAAAAGATAATTGAGGCTAATCGAATTTTCTTTTTTAAAAAATTAACTAATCAATTTAAATGTTATGTTTATTGGTGTTTTGCCTGAATGTGCGTCTATGTATCATATGCATGCCTGGTGCCTGCAGAGGTCAGAAGAGGACATAGGATTCTCTGGAACTGGAGTTGGGTCGTTGTGAACTGGAACTGGATGATTGAGAACTGCCAAATAGGTGCTGGGAATTTAACGAGGACCCTCTGGAAGAGAAGCTAGTGCTCTTAACCACTGAGGGAATCTCTCCAGCCCATTATGGAATTTTGTGATGGTACTACAAACTTGTAAGAAAATTATCTTATAGAAATGTGTTTGGTGACCTCATAAGATGAAGTCAGGTGAATCCAGACAGTAGGAAATGATAAATTCAAACAATCTAAGTCACTTTGACAAAAATTGCAAAAAACCAACCAACCAAACAAAGAAAAACAAAAACATGTGGGAGACCAGACTGAGATAAACCAGGCCTTCAACAGACCCCACCTAAAAGCCAAATAAAATGGTTCTTTGTTGAGAGCCGAGTTACCCCCTCATTCCCAAGGCTGCCCATGAGAACCATCTGACTCTTGCCCTAAAATTACACCTGGGCTGTTGAGGAGGATCCAGCAATCAGCATCCCCCCAATTTTCCTTCACTCTGTTTCTTTTGATCATTCCTCAACCCCTCCCTATTTCCCCTCACTGTGTGCCTTATAACCAGGCATTCAGCCTTCATTAAACAAGACCTCCACAACTTTCCTACCTGGTCTCCCTTTTCTTTCTGGCCCATTTCTTTTTCAGGCTTGGTCCCCCTTGACCCAAGAAATAACTAGGTCCTGCGGGACAGGATAAAAACAAAAAACAAAAACAATAAAAAACAATCCAAAAAGAGAAAGGATGAATCTATATTGAAATAGAAATGTTCCTGATCAAGCACAATCAGAATACACAGAGCTTAACATTAGCAACTCTTTACTGCTGACAAAATGCTGAAGAAAAGCAACTTCAGAAGAAAAGACATATTTTGCTCTTGGTTTCAGAGTTTTAAGTTTGTGTCAGCTGGGTCCATTGTGGTTCCTGGTAAGCCAGGACATCATGGTGAAGAGAGGAAATTGGCTCAGTGCCTGGTGGCTGGGAAGCCAGGAGTAATCAACATGACTGCAATGTAAGAACAATTCATATCAACAGCAAAAGGATCTCCAGTAATTACATAGACTCATGAAGATTAAACAACACACTACTGCATAGAAGCCCAAAAAGGAACTAAACAATTAAATGGAATGAAAACAACACACACACACACACACACCATACCATACCATATCACAATATTATAAGGGAATATGTGAAAGACCTATATTCCACTCAGGAAAGTCTAAAATTTAGATTAGTTGGAATCACCAAATCTAAACCAAGATAAGAAGATGAGATCAACAATTTAAACAGATTCATAACAAATAAGGGATGAAAGCAACAATTCAGTCTTCCAAGTACAAAATCTCAGGTCCTGATGGAGTCATGGCAAAGTTCTGTCAGACTTTCAAAGAAGATATACAACAAATACTTATCAAGTTACGAGAGAGAGAGAGAGAGAGAGAGAGAGAGAGACAGAGAGAGACAGAGAGAGACAGAGACAGAGACAGAGAGACAGAGACAGAGACAGAAACTGAGAGAAAGAGGAAGAAGACAGACAGACAAGAAGGGAGGGAGGGAAAAAGGGAGGAAGGAAGGATGGAAGGAAGGGAGAAGGAAAGAAAGAAAGAAAGAAAGAAAGAAAGAAAGAAAGAAAGAAAGAAAGAAAGAAAAAGAAAGGAAGAAAAAGAGAAATTTTCAGATTCCTCTTAAGAAATTGTTTCATTTTCAAACAAATTTTTGGAGGTTACTATTGAGAAGGCTAGCCTAAGGCTTCAAACTGGCAGTTCAGGAGACTAGGCCTAAGAACTGGGCAAGTCCAGGCAAGCCCAGGCAGCTCAGTTTCTAGAAAAAAAAACAAAAACAAAAACAAAAACAAAAACAAAAACAAAAACGAATAGGCTTCAGGCAGCTAGTCAGAAACTGCCCTGCCATCAGAAGCTGCCCAGTCTCCTGGCCTGAGGGAAGGACAATGGGTCAGCAGCAGTTTCCAGACTTCCCCAGCAACAGTTTCTAGCCCCCTCAGGCCCAGCAATGGTTCTGGAATGTTGGTAGAGATGGAGCCAAGATTAAGATAGAGGTCACCTATCACTCCCTGGAATTTCCCACATGTGCTTTAAATCTGGCCTTTGAGGTCACTTGGTGGGAGTGTCTCTCTGTCATGGTAATGGGATACCCCAGCATGCTGGACTTCTGCAGAATAAAATACTCTTTGTGTTTACATACTATTTGAGCCCAGGGTATCATTCCTCAGTGAATCATGGACCCCTAAACTATGATACACTGAAAACACCCCAGTCTTTCCTAGGTTTAGCTCTTAAACTGTCAGCATTTATGTTTCCTTTGTGTGTTTTGCATTGTAAACAAGCTAGACTAGTTTTAAAGATGTGTATTACATTGGCAGCAAATAGGGTTTATAAGAACAATTTGTATTTTAATTTAGCCACATTTCCCATTGATCTGATTAGTTGTAATATATACATAGTCAAATTAGCTTAGGAGATTGTTTCTGGTAGTTTTGTGTGTGCGCGTGCACACACACACACACACACACACACACAGAGACAAACACACACCGCACAGACAGAAAAAAAGAAAGAGAGAGAGAGAGAGAGAGAGAGAGAGAGAGAGAGAGAGAGAGAGAGAGAGAGCAGAAGAGAGGGGAGACCAAAATGTCTGGATTAAATAGCCTCTGGGGAAAGGACACGGCAGCCTCTAAGCTGGAAAGTTCAGGGTTGGTGGCAGAGTCTGCCATGTAAGGAAGGACTGAGGGATGATGGGAGAACCTGGAGCCATGTCTGCTTTGATATGTAAAAATGTACTTCAGTCCCTTGTTCTGCGGTCTGAAACCAAACAGATACCAGTGTTCCTCTTCTACCCCAATCCTGTCTTTTGAATTTTTTTCAAACGTGATAAAATTTTGATCTCAAACATTCACTAAGTTTTTTGTTTAAATAAATTTTGATAACATATGAACCTTGAAGATGCCACCTTTCTTCCTATTTTAGGGTCCATGGTTCTGTGTTTTCCCTCCAAGAGTTGTTTCAAATACCTTTTAATTCCATTTCCTGAGTCCCCTCAAGTACACTGATTTGTATACAATGCAAAGACCTCATCTGTTATAGGTTCTGTATCAGTCAGAGTTAAACAGTCCAAGCTCTCCAGACAGGTTATCACAGACAGCACCATGCAGAATTTAATTTCTGAACAAAATAATGTCACCTCTTCCCTCTTTCACACAAATGGAAGCGTCCAGTACAAGTAATGTTGTCCTGTTCCCTTCTCCCAACCTTTCAGCCCTTGCCTGGTAAGGCCCATCAGAGTCCCAGTTGACTCTGACTTCTTGAGCAGTCGCTGTAGCAGGGATTTTGTAGGCTTATTGTGGTGCCTCTAGTATACCTGAAGAGGTCAATTCAGGAACAGGCTGCAGGTGGTCGTTGTCTCTCTCCTTTGTGTTCAGGGCAACCCCAGCATGCTGGAATAAAATTCCTCTTGCTTTTGCATTGATTCCCAACTCTTTGTTATTCACTCAAGGGGTCTCTGGTAAGTTACTTACATTTGTTTTTTTGGCCAGAAATCAGACTCCCTGTGGGGACACACCAGAGTGGTGAATTGAAGGTCTCAAGCAGGTTCCCCAGTTCTCGTTTGTCTTGCTGCTTGTCAAAGTCTGAGTCTGTAAGTCTGTTTGAACTTTCAGTTTTCTTGCAAGTGGGGGGTGGGGAGGGGGCCGTCAGAGAACCTATGGTGTCTGGTGCAGTCAAGTGCAGCGGGCAGACATGCCTAACAGCTGGGAGCCTGAAGGAGCCAGCTGAATCTTGCTATAACCTGGTTTATCTGACTCCTGCTGTACTGACAGGGTACCTAGTTTGTCTTGTGCCACTGGAGCCAGCTGAGCAACTCTGTTCTTCGTCTGTGTAAGGGAGGAACTGTAACTGTCTTTCTCTGTGTTCTTGGATGTGGACACCTGCCTGTAGCAGGGTGGAGCTTTCTGTGTGTTGATTGTTTTTTCTGTGTTTGTTGGTATCTGATTCTGTGTTCTTGGACTTAAACTGACAACAATTTTTGGACATTGGACAGACTGAATCTACCTCGTTAAACATCCTGGTTTTCCACTAGAGGAAAAAAACTTGTCAGTAATAGTAAAGAAAGACAAGTTAGTTACTCTCTGCTTTTGACTTGCAGGTGATCAAAGCAGTAAAGGAGAGAGTCTTTAGGCCAGGATCCCTCGGGCACCCGGACCAAGTGCCCTATATAGTTACATGGAAGAATCTAGTGGAGGACCTCCCTCCCCTCTCATAGATAAAAGCCTTTTTTTTCCCCAAGACCCACCTCACAGGTTCTGACCATCAGGAAGAAAGAAGCATGGGAGGAGAGATCCAAACCTGACAAGAAGTTGATCCTCCAAGACCCTTCAACAGTGGACCTGTTACTCCAAGATCCTCCTCCTCCATATCCCCTTACCATGGCCCCCATGGCCCTGCCAGTACAAGCACTGGTCCAGGGATCCTCAGCTCATATGGAACTGGGCATGTTGTAACCCCCTTTACAGAAAGGAGGAACAGAAGCAGATTCCTAACTTCCTGGTTCTGTCATTGTTAGCACCAGGATACTGCAAGCCCCGCCTAACCATGTGACTCTAACTGCGTTGCCAGGAAAATGACCTTCTATCCCACAATCCACTTGGCTCAGTTCCCGCCCTCACTGGTGTGACGTCATTTTCTGTATAAGAGAGGAAGCCAACCCCTC
>NC_034597.1:6440840-6484325 GCF_900095145.1 Mus pahari | reverse complement strand
GAGCAGTGACGTCAAGGACCTGAGTTGAATCACTGAAAGTTTCAGACTTGTGGACTGAAAGCCGCCCCCATCCGTCCTTCGCTACTTCCTTTTGATGACTCCCTAACCCCCCTCTGTATACTATTTAACTTGAAGCCTTTTCCCCCAGTAAATGAGACTATGTGGTCTCCGTCTCTTCCTTTATCCCATTCCTCTCTAGGTTTGGAGTCCCCCTCGAGGACCATGGAATAACTTATGTCCCGTGGGGCGGGATACTTGGGGAGAGCTCACAGTCTGAAAAGAGAGAACTCTAGAGGGAGGTAGAGTCTGTAATCCTTTGTACGTTAGGAGCTGTGACAGGTTATGAGAAGAGAAGACAGTTATAGGTGATCCAAAGGTTAGTTTTTGACAGGTATGCCACAGGTGCAAAAGAAGGTCCTNTTTGGTGGCCCAAGGCTCCAAGGGCAAATCCCTCCTTTTCTGTTACATAGAGGGAAAAAGGATGAGTCAGGTCTGGAAGATGTAAGGCTGGGGCCCTAAGGGGGGCCTGTTGGAGCCTTTGAAAGGGCTTGGTAATCTGTTTTAAAAGAGGTTCATGGGCGGGGCCTGACACTGCTTTTTATAGAGGGTGAGAAAGGGAAAAGGAAGGGACCCACGAATGTAAAAAACTGGCTATTCCTAAGAATGACAAAATTTATTCTTTTGTTGACGGAACAGTTCGAGACTGAATCAGATTCTTTCTGTCTAATGTAATAGCCTTATGGGTTGGAGTGATTGATAGTCCCAAATAGGTAACCTGAGGAGTGGACAGTTGAACTTTAGAGGGTGAGACCCTGTAGTCACTATTAGAAAGGAATTTCAGAAGAGCCACAGCGTCAGTCTGGCTGATTTCTAAAGAGGGGCTACAGTCATGGGGACCCAAAGCCTGAGAGCCACCTCCCCTGATACCATAGTGACTCTCCCACTGAGGGCATATGAGCCTCTAGAAAAGGGCAATCAGGCTATGCAATACTGACCCCTCTCTTTGGCTAATTTGTACAACTGGAAGGCCCAGCCCCCTTCCCTCCTTTTCCAAGGGGCCAGCTTATCTCTTTGAGACTCTCTTATTTATAATGCAGGAAGCCAGAAAGAGTGCTCCCTCAGACACGGGGCACCATCGATTGACCAGGCTGTCATGGACAGTGGGCTATCCCTGACTAGACCTGACTGGGATTTTAATATGGCAAAAGGTGAGGGTCACCTGGAGGTCCACCACCAGACTCAATTGGCAGGTCTCAAAGGGGCCTCATGACAACCCACAAATTTGACCAAGGTACAGGAGTTTAAGCAGGGACCGGATGAGTCTTTCTAGAGTGGCTCATGGAGGCGTTCTGCCAATATACACACTATGGCCCCAGCAGCAAGGAGCACAAAGCTACTGTGACTGAAGCTTTTATAGACCTGGCTAGTAGAGATGACAGGAAAAAGCTTCAGAGGCTAGAAAGACAGGATAAGCCATTGAGGGATTTAGTGCAGGTTGCTGAGAAAGTCTACCATTACAGGGAGACAGAGGAGAAGTAGGAACAGAGAAAGAGAAAGAAAGAAAAGCGACGGGAAGGAACCTATAGAGAGTCTGGGCTACAGTAGTTAGGGAAAGCAGAGAAGAGAGACAGAAAAGGACTAGTGCGGATACTGCAAGGAGAGAGGAGACTGGGCCCAAGAGTGCCCTAACAAACAGAAGCTGGGAGCAGGAAATCCAAGACCTTGGGAAAAGCGCCCCCAAATGACAAAGGTGTTAGCCCTGGGTAAAGACAGTGATTAGGGGAGATGGCGTTTGGACCTCCTCCCCGAACCTAGGGTAACTTTGAGAGTGGAGGGGAAACCCATTCAATTCTTGGTGGACACAAGGGCTCAATACTCAGTCCTCCAAGCCAATGGCCCCGTTTCCAAGAAAAGATCTTGGGTTCAAGAAGCCACTGGCACCAAAATGTATTCATAGACTACCCGAAGAACATTGGACCTAGAGATGGGCCTGGTATCCCATTCATTTAGGGTAACCCCAGACTGTCCCTATACTCTGTTGGGGTGAGACATACTCTCCAAAATGGGGGCCCAGATATACTTCCTGCCCGACGGGCCTAAACTAACTGGCCTAAAAGAAAAGATCTCTCCGACTGACCTCTGCTGAAAGCCAAAGCTACCTGGTTTACAGATGGGAGCAGTTTTCTCCTTGAAGGTCAGAGATGAGCAAGTGCTGCTGTGGTGGATGGCACAAATATCATCTGGGCAGAAGCTCTACCCTCCAGCACCTCCACCCCCTGGCATGTCAATGCAGAAATGCTAATTGTCCTCACCAAGGCCTTGGAACTTGGAGCCGGCAAGAAAATTAACATCCATGCTAAGAGCAGTACTATATGCCAAGAGAGAGGACTACTCACATCAGAGGAAACAAACAGGAAATCTTGGATCTATACTCCTCAGAAAGCAAGCAAAAGAGATGGACTCATCTAGGAGATAAAAAGCTTGTACAAGCAGTTAAGGGACCTAAAGTATATGTAATAGGACTCAGGTTTTGGGCCAGAAAGACAGTAAAACAGTGTAAGGTATGCCAACAAGTGAATGTTTATGCAGCCAAGAATAAAAAGGGCAAAACACCTAGGGAGAAAGGCCTGGAGTATATTGGTAGGTCGATTTTACAGAAGTTAAGCCAGGAAAATATGGTTACAAATACCTTCTAGTGTTTGTAGATACTTTCTCTGCATGGGTTGAGACTTTTCCCACCAAACGGGAAACAGCTACAGTGGTAAGAAGATCTTAGAAGAAATTTTCCAGAGATTCAGAGAGCTGGAGGTAATTGGATCGAACAATTGTCCTGCTTTTGTCTCTAAGGTAAGACAGAGATTGGCAGAAACACTGGGGACTAATTGGAAGCTTCATTGTGCGTGCCATCCCCAGAGCTCAGGGAAGGTCGAGAGAACAAGTAGAACCTTAAAAGAGATATCGACTAAATTGATCTTGGAGACTGGCTCAGACTGGTTGGTGCTCCTCCTCTTGTCCCTGTTCTGAGCCTGGAGCACCCCCTACCATTTTAACCTGACCCCTTTTGAGATCCTGTATGGGACCCTCACTCCCTTGACCCCGGCTCTTGATCCTCCCAGAGTGACTTTTTAGACTGAGAAGGATCTTATGACTGGTTTGCAAGCTTTCCAGATCAGCCACCAGGAATTGTGGCCTACACTTAGTGCCCTGTATAACGCAGGTACCCCAGACGTTCCACTCAAGTACCAAGTGGAAGATTAGGTATATGTTAAGAGGCATTGGGCTGAAAACTGGGAAGCAAGTGGAGAGGGCCATTCCTGGTGTTGTTGACCACCCTGACTTCCATTAAAGTGGATGGAATAACTGCCTAGGTTCACATCAGAGCAGCACCTGCTCCTGATGCCAACTAGATAGCATCCAGACACCCGAGCAACCCACTTCTGCAAGGCCAGAGAAACCATGAGATGGCTGTGGTCTATCTTCCGACACTGAGCCTCGGCAGCCCCCACAACCCTACCAGGGTGACTTGGCAGGTGCTCTCAGCCACTGGGGATGTGACTTGGTCCACTACCTGCATTTTATCTGGTAGCTGAACCCTGTCTTTGATCTCTGTGATTTAGGGGTGGGCCTTGACTTCTAGGGTGCCTCTGCCCTGGAGACACAAGGGGGATGGATTGCCTGAATGTGGTGGCTGAAGGACTTTTAAATCTAAACCATATCCCAGAAACAGCTTTGGAGGGTGGGGCTTAGGGTGCAGACATCCAAAGTTGAGGTGTGTCCTGCAAGAAACCTGCATATATGTATGCCCCCAAGATGGGAGAAGCCAGCAGCAGGCCCGTTAGTATTAGGGAGCCAACCACTTTTTTCTATGCTACCTGAGGGTATGAAACACCAGCACATACTGGAGACCATTCCAGGGGTAAAGATTCAGTGGTCAAGGTGAGAGAAGGGCTAGCCAAGTAGAAAAGAGACAAAGAACAAGTCTGAGGTTGGTTCAAGTCCTGGTTATCAATTCTCCTTGGTTCACCACCCTACTCTCTTCCCTAGTAGGTCCCTTAATCATCTTGTTTTTACTTCTGACTTTTGGCCCCTACATTTTGAACTGCTTTGTCACTTTTGTTAAGGAATAAATACATAGGTACAGTACAGCTAATTATCTTGAAGCAGAAATACAGAGAACTAGACACAGAAGACCAGAAGTAAGAACTATCAGAATACCAATAGCTTCATGATTGAAGCATGCAGCAGAAAAAGGGGGGAATGAAGAGTTCAACTCAGGACCTTTGGAAAATTCCACCAGACTCCTCCCCTCCTGGAAGAGAAAGGTCATGGAGCACTTAGGTGCCCCTCCTCTCTGGAAGGGAGAGGCCAATTACATTCCTCAGACCACAGGGGGCAAGGGGACCAACCATCAGCCACCTTTGGGTGAGAAAGGCCCAGAGCATGTAGCCACTTTCCACAGGATGGACTGACCATTGGCCACCTACAGACAAGGGAAGTCCTTGCCACCTCATTCCCTAAAGGCCAATCAGTTTAAAAGTTGCACTGTTCTGCCAATCACATTGTACCTAATGGCTGCTGCTCTGAAAACTGTATAAAAACTCCCTGATTGGGCTGCCAGTGGTTGTTCTCTCTCTTCTTTGTGTGCAGAGTGACCCTAGCATACTGGAACAATAAAATTCCTGTTTTTGCATCAATCCCTGACTCTGTGTTGTTCACTCAGGGAGGTCTCTGGAAAGTTAAGGCTCATCCGAGGCTTACACACCTGTGCTGATGATTTGTAGCCACACAGAAATCCGAAGTTCCTGGAAGCTATTGAGTCACATAAAAGAGAGCAAAATACCTCAAAATTAAAACAAAACAAAACAACAAAAACAAACAAACAAAAGCCCAGACAAATTTAATTGTTACAAAAGGGTTCCATTTCAGCTCTAATTCTTGTGTATATGAACATTTCCAAATAAACATTGCTACCTCTGAGAAAAACGTTTAGTAAGCAAAACTTGACTGAGATTATCAATCTCAGACCATACAAAAGACATAAGGACAAAGTGAAGACAGTGGAACTAGGGGACACAAAAGATGTCAGATTCTCTATGGTGTCAGCACACTGCTGTTAGGGCCCATGATTTAACAAAGAATGATACCCTGGACTCAAATAGTATGTAAATGCAGAGAGTGTTTTATTCTGAAGAAGTCCAGCATGCTGAGGTCTCCAATTCCAAGATGGACACAACCAAGTGAGATCACAGACCCTCTGTGCACCATTCCTTCCAGGAGAGAGCTTGTCATCAGGGAGTGCTCTGACCCCGGGAATCAGGGGAGATTGCCATTTTGACTCTGGTGACTCTCTAAGGTAGGACCAGCCAGGAGCACACAGAATTGGCAGAACAGCAGGGACAGGGTCATTCCTACCTCCATCAGCACCCAGGAGGTGGGGCTGTTCTGTAGCCCTCTGTGCACAGGTATCGCCAGGAGAGAGCTGGTCTCCTAAGAGTGCTGACACAGGCTTACAGACCTACAGGAGGAACAAGCTCCAGCCAGAGACAGCAAGAACATCTAACACCAGAGATTACCAGATGGAGAAAGGGAAATGCAAGAATCTCACCAACAGAAACCAAGGCTACTTGGTATCATCAAAACACAGTACTCTGACCACATCAAGTCCTGGATACCCCAACACACTGGCAAAGCAAGATTCGGATTTAAAAATCATATCACATGATGCTGATAGAGGATTTTAAGAAGAACACCAATAAATCCCTTAAAGAAATACAGGAGAACACAGGTAAACAGGTAGAAGCTTTTAAAGAGGAAACACAAAAAAACCTTAAAGAATTACAGGAGAGCACATTTAAACAGGTAGAAGCCCTTAAAGAGGAAACTCAAAAATCTCTTAAAGAATTACAGGAAAACACAACCAAACAGGTGAAGGAATTGAACAAAACCATCCAGGATCTAAAAAGGGAAGTAGAAACAATAAAGAAATCACAAAGAGAGACAACTTTGGAGATAGAAAAGCTAGGAAAGAAGTCAGGATGCAAGCAATACCAACAGAATACAAGAGATAAAAGAAAGAATCTCAGGTGCAGAAGATACCATAGAAAACATTGACACAAGAATCAAAGAAAATGCAAAATGGAAAAAGCTTCTAACCCAAAGCATCCAGGAAATCCAGGACACAATGAGAAGACCAAATCTAAGGGTAATAGATATAGAAGAGAATGAATATTCCCAAGTTAAAGGGCCAGTAAATATCTTCAAAAATATTGTAGAAGAAAACTTCCCTAACCTAAAGAAAGAGATGCCTATGAACATACAAGAAGACTACAGAATTGCAAATAGTTTGGATGAGAAAAGAAACTCCTCCTGTCACATAATAATCAAAACACCAAATGCACAAAACAAAGAAAGAGTATTAAAAGCAGCAAGGGAAAAGGTCAGGTAACATAAAGGCAGGCCTATCAGAGTTACACCAGACTTCTCACCAGAGACTATGAAAGCCAGAAGATCCTGGACAGATGCCATACAGACAAGAGAACACAAATGCCAGTCCAGGCTACTATACCTAGCAAAACTCTCAATTACCATAGATGGAGAAACCAAGGTATCCATGACAAAACCAAATTTACACAGTATCTTTACACAAATCCAGACCTTCAAAGGATAATAAAGGGAAAATTCCAGCACAAGGAGGGAAACTACACCCTAGAAAAAATAAGAAAGTAATCTTTCAACAAACCTAAAAGAAGATAGTCAAATCAAAAGAATTCCAAGTATAACAATAAAAATAACAGGAAGCAACAATTACTTTTCCTTAATATCTCTTAATATCAATGGATACAATTCCCCAATAAAAAGACATAGACTGGCTATTTAAAAAGGACCCAAAATTTTGCTGCATAAAGGAAACCCACCTCAGTGACAAAGACAGACACTACCTCAGAGTAAAAGGCTGGAAAACAATTTTCCAAGCAAGCGGTCCCAAGAAACAAGCTAGAGTAGCCATTATAATATCAAATAAAATTGACTTTCTACCTAAAGTTACCAAAAAAGATAAGAAGGGACATTTCATACTAATTAAAGGTAAAATCTACCAAGATGAACTTTCAATTATGAACATCTATGCTCCAAATGCAGGGGCATCCACACACATTGCACTGCACACAATAGTAGTGGGAGATTTCAACATCCCACTCTCAGCAATAGACAGATCCTGGAAACACAAACTAAACAGAGACACAGTGAAACTAACAGAAGTTATGAAACAAAAGGATTTAACAGATATCTATAGAACATTTTATCCTAAAACCAAAGGATATACCTTCTTCTCAGCACCTCATGGTACCTTCTCCAAAACTGATCATGTAATCAGTCAGAAAACAGGCCTCAACAGATACAAAAAGATTGAAATAACCCCATGCATCCTATCATAGCACCATGGACTAAGGCTGGTCTTCAATACCAATATAGAAAAGCCCTCATAAACATGGAACCCTAATAACACTCTACTCAATGATAACTTGACCAAGAAGGAAATAAATACTTTTTAGAGGTTAACGAAAATGAAGCCACAACATACCCAAAGTCATGGAAAGATCAGAAATTCAAGGCCCATACCTAAACATAGTATACTTATGTGACCCCAAAAATTCCACCAGAGAACCCCTAAACCTGAAAAACAACTTCAGCAAAGTAGCTGGATATAAAATTAACTCAAACAAATCAGTGGACTTTCTCTACACAAAGGATAAACAGGTTGAGAAAGAAATTAAGGAAACAATACCCTTCATAATAGTCACAAATAATATAAAATACCTTGGTGTGACTCTCACTAAGCAAGTGAAAGATCTGTATGATAGGAACTTCAAGTCTCTGAAGAAGGAAACTGAAGATCTCAGAAGATGAAAAGATCTCCCATGCTCATGGATTTACCGGATTAACACAGTAAAAAATGGCTATTTTGCTGAAAGCAATCTACAGATTCAATGCAATCCCCATCAAAATTCCAACTCGATTCTTTAGAGATATAGAAAGAGCCATGTGCAAATTCGTCTGGAATAGCAAAACACCTAAGATAGTGAAAACTATTCTCAACAATAAAAGAACCTCTAGTTGTATCACCATTCCTGACCTCAAGCTGTACTACAGAGCAAATGTGATATTGGTACAGTGACAGGCAGATAGATCAATGGAAAAAAATTAAAGACCCTGAAGTGAACCTACACACCTATGGTCACTTGTTCTTTGACGAAGCAGCTAAAACCATCTCGTGGAAAAAAGACGGCATTTTCAACAAATGGTGCTGGCTCAACTGTCTGTTAGAATATAAAGGAATGAAAACCGATCCATTCTGATCTCCTTGTACAAAGGCTCAAGTCCAACTGGATGAAGAAACTCCACAAAAATCAGATGAAGAAACTCCACAAAAAACTCTGAAACTTATAGAGGAGGAAGTAGGGAAGATTCTCGAGCATATGGACACAGGGAAAAATTCCTGAACAGCACACCAATGGCTTGTGCTGTAAGATCAAGAATCAACAAATAGGACCTCATAAATTTGCAAAGCAAAGGACACTGTCAATAAGACAAAAAGGCAACCAACAGATTGGAAAAAGATCTTTACCAATCCTACATCTGATAGAAGGATAATATCCTATATATACAAAGAATTCAAGAAGTTGGACTCCAGAAAACCAAATAACCCTATTAAAAATGGGGTACAGAGCTAAACAAAGAATTCTCAATTGAGGAATATTAAATGGCTGAGAAGAACCTAAAGAAATGTCCAACATCCTTAGTCATCAGGGAAATGCAAGTCTAAACAACCCTGAGATTCCACCGCACACCAGTCAGAATGGCTAAGATCAAAAATTCAGATGACAGCAGATACTGGTGAGGATGTGGAGAAATAGGAACACTCCTCTATTGCTGGTGGGATTGCAAGCTTGTACAACCACTCTGGAAATCAGTTTGGCAGTTCTCAGAAAATTGGACATGGTTCTACTGGAAGATCCATCAATACCGTTCCTGGGCATATATCTAGAAGATCCTCCAGCATATAATAAGGACACATGTGTTCATTGTAGCCTTATTTATAATAGTCAGAAGCTGGAAAGCACCCAGATTTCCCTAGACATAGGATGGATTCAGAAAATGTGGTGCATTTACACAATGGAATTCTACTTAACTATTAAAAAGAATGACTTCACAAAATTCACAGGCAAATGGATGGCTCTGGAGGATATCATTCTGAGTGAGGCAACCCAATCACAAAAGAACACACATGATATGCACTCACTGATAAGTGGATATTAGCCCAGAAGCTCAGACTACTCAAGATACAAGTTACAAACCACATGAAACTCAAGAAGAAGGAAGACTGTAGTGTGGATACTTTTATTCCTCTTAGAAGGGGGAGCAAAATGCCCATGGAAGGAGTTACAGAGGCAATGTGTGGAGCAGAGACTGAAGGAATGACCATCCAAGACTGCCCCACCTGGGGACCCATCCCATATACAATTACCAAACCTAGACACTATTGTGGATGCCAACAAGTGCTTGCTGACAGGAGCCTGATATAGCTGTCTCCTGAGAGACTACCAGTGCCTGACAAATACAGAAGTGGATATTCTCAACCATCCATTGAACAGAGCACAGGGTCTCCAATGAAGGAGCTAGAGAAAGGACCCATGGAGTTTATGTGGTTTGCAGCCCTGTAGGAGGAACAACAATATGAACTAACCAGTAACCCCAGAGCTCCCAGGGACTAAACCACCAACCAAAGAATACACATGGTGGGACTTATGGCTCCAGCTACAGAAGTAGCAGAGGATGGCCTAGTTGGTCATCAATGGGAGGAGTGACTGTTCGTCCTGTGAGGGCTCTAAGCCCCAGTGTAGGGGAATGCCAGGTCCAGAAAGCATGAGTGGGTTCTTTGGTGAGCATGGGGAGGGTAAAGTGGACAGGGGATTTTCAGAGGGTTAACCAGGAAAGGGGATAACATTTGAAATGTAAATAAGGTAAATAGCTAAAAAAAAAAAAAAAAAAGAATTACCTGGTCTCGCATCACAGAGATGACTTGGCCCGTGAAAGAGCCTCCTCTGAGGGCCTGAGTTTGATAACTGGAAAGTACATGGTAGGAAGAGAGTGAGCTCTGTAAATGGAAACATATACACTATAATAATAAAGTTACATGATCTAGATTTAACAAATGATACATCAGATTAAGTTTTTCAACCCCTATGGCTACATTTATTTTTCTTGAATATTTTGTTTATTTACATTTCAAATGTTTTCCGTTTTCCAGGTCTCCCCTTCAGAAACCGTTTATCCCATCTCCCCTCCCCCTGCCTCTATGAGTATGTTGCTCCACCCACCCACTCCCATTCTCCTGCCCTGGCATTCCCCTATACTGGGGCATCGATGCCCCTCAGGTCCAAGGGTTTCTCCTCCCACCTATGTCCAGCAAGGCCATTTTCTGCTACATATGTGGCCAGAGCCATGGGTCGTTCCATGTGTATTCTTTGGTTGGTGGTCCAGTCCCTGGGGAATGGGATTTGATGCTCTCTTCTTGTGGGTCTGAAGACAGCTACAGTGTACTCACATCAAAAAAAAATATTGTGGATGCCAGGAAGTGCTTGCTGATAGAAGCCTGATATGGTTGTCTCCTGAGAGGTTCTGCCAGAACTGGACAAATACAGAGGAGGAAGCTCACAGCCAACCATTGAACTGAGCTTGGGGATCCCCAGTGAAGGAGTTAGAGAAAGGACTGAAGGAGTTGAGGGGATTTGCAGCTCCATGGAGGGAACAGCAGTGTCAACAAGCCATGGCTACTTTTATGTGACTTAGAGTTAAAGAAAAAGGCATGTCTAAACAAGAAATAACCTACTGGACCCTTTCAGAAAAGACTCAGGGATTTGATGTAAGTAATCTGCTCATGGCTCCTCCTTTATCAAATACTGCCTGGATAAGGGTTATTTCTGCCTGGAAATTATTATGCCTCACTGCTTCAGTGTATGAGGTGAGGGTTGCTAACAGTAGGAATATGGCTATTCTGTAATGGAATATGTACAGGAATATGTTTTCCTCTATAAGGGAGGTGGGTAATCAGGTGCCTGAAGGTGACAACAATTATCTCTACATCTGCCCAAGACAACTCTTTGGTAGCTTTGAGCAGACCCGAGAATGCTCCAAGCAGCCTTGGCTCCGGACTGAGTTACAGAAGCCAGCTCAGGAGCGTCCCTGCTTCTCTAAACTTCACCCTATTTCAAGCACACTGAAGCCCTTGACTTTGTGAACACACCTACTGTGCAGTCGAACCTGGGGCTGTTTCAGCGTGTTTCAAAGTAAAGCAATCAAGTTAGCACACACCAGCATAGCTCAAAATGGAAGATAATGTGCATTAATCTTTTTAATGAATTCATTAGTCAGCCATATCATACTGAAAGTGGTTTGTACTCTTGGATCGTAAATTACATTTTGGTTAAACATTAACTTTCTCAGCCTTCTCTCAGTAACTTTCCCAGTAGCCGCAGTGGGAGCAAACACTCTTCAGACTTCTGCAAGACATTGCTTTGCTTTTGCCTAATTATGCTGACATATGACTTTTTAATTTTTTCTTTTACAGAACATGTTCACCATATTGTTAAAAAACAAACTAATATTTAATCTAACATCATTGGTCACAAATTTGGGGGCCGAGGAGACTTGACAGTGTGGGGATCTTGTATGTTGGGGATAGTGCAGCTAGTTGCCGGATTGTCCTGGTAGGAAGGAGGAGAAGAGCGGCCACCATCCTCCTGGTACTTCTTCCATAGCGAGCTCTCTCCTGGCCTTGGTCCATAACCTCAGCCCCCTCCATGACTACCTTTTCTGACTGTTTCAACACCTGCTCCTAAAATGTGCTTCATTATTTTCTTTATGGGGAATCTTTATGTCTCACCATAGACAACCGAGTCATTGCTTTGCATTTCTCATACACAAAATTCCTTCTGTATCAGGGTCTGCCAGCAAATGGACCCTTTCTCACTCCTACTCTTCTTCCTTTGAGCTCTTATTTTCCTTCCACTGCACCTTGTGCTAGCAGCTCAGTTGAGGGCACTCCTTGCCGTTCATCTCTATCATCTCTTCCCTTTGAGTACTGACTGCACAGTGTCCAGATTGACAACTTCATCTACACCCTGCCCCTTCATCCCTAATGCCACCCCTTCAAGCTACTATACTATAAAACCTGCACTTTGCTCTTTTTTTAAACAGCTAATAAAAAATCCATTGTGAGCATATACCATATTTAAACTGTCTTATTGTTTGTTTGTTTCCAATATGTTTTGTTATATTCTTACTAGGGACACACACATATGTTATTATATTAAAAATGCAAACATTAGCTAAGCATGGCAGTGCACGCCTATAATTCCAAAACTTGGGAGATAAAGGGGTGAGAACAAGAAGTCTAAGGCCAACTTCTAAACAAGTTCAAAACCAGTATATGTTGCATAAAATGGTGTGTCTGGAAAAAAAAAGCAAATGTGTGCAAAAGTGGGATTAACGCATGTAGATCATTGGTATCTCGTTGATGGGATTGCCACTGCTACTACTTTTAAATATAAACTAAAATCCTTCTTATCTAGAAATTCTAGAAATTATTTTATGATACACATGTGTATCTATCCCCTTATTATTGTTTATAAAAATTTCAGAATCATTTGTTTTTCAAGTCTTCCTCTTCTTTTAAAAAGTTTAACGAAGGGTTTTTTTGGCAATATACAGAAGTGGTTTTGGAGATCCTTGGTCTTCCCAGACTAGCAGCTCCTATGGAGTGTGGTGGCTTGAATGTGTCCTTGTCACCAGTGAGTACAAGTCTTTGAAGGGATTAGGCAGGTTAGGAAGTGTGGCCTTGCACAAGGAGGAAGTGTTTCCAAGAATGCAGGCCCAGTACACCCCCCCACCTCTTGCTGCCTGCAGATCCAAATGAAGAAACTCTCAGCTTCTCCAGCACCATGTTTGCCTGCGTGCTGACATGCTCCCCGACCCCCCGGCATAATGCTTTTTCTTGTAAGTTTCCCTGGTCATGGCATCTCTCCACAGCAATAGAGCAGTAATTAAAACAGGGAGGCCATTCATATCTAACCCTGGAATTTTCATTTTAAAATCTATGGTTTTGTACAGGACCTGGGGTGGGACAAAAGCTCAGTAGGTAAAGTGTTTCCTTAGAAGCACAGTGTCTAAGTTCAGTCTTCAGGGCCCACACTGCAAATAAAATCCATGCTCAGTGTGGATGGGTTTGGAATCCCCTCTCTTGCAGGGCAGAGGTAAGTAGGTGAGTAGATCCTAATCTTTCTGACCTGTATAGTCTACTTGGCCAACTCCAGGCCAGTGAGAGACAGTGTTTAACAAAGCAAATAATATGGCTCCTGAAAAAATGATATATAAGACTTTTCCTTTGACCTCCACATATATGCAAATATATGCTTGCACATACCCCTTAACACACATATACTTGCACCCCTATAAGCTTGTATAAGGTTTTAATTTCATATTGCACATGATTTGACAAAGAATGATACACCAGACTCAAATAGTATGTAAATGTGAAGAGCGTTTTATTCTTCATAAGTCTAGCATGCTGGGGTCTCCTGTAGGGAGACAACCAAGTGAGCTTGAAGGAGTTATTTAAAGCACATTAAGGGGATTCTGACCTTTATCTTGCTCCATCTCTAGGGACATTCCATTACCATGGCTTGGGGATGTGTCCTTGCTTCAGGCCAGGAGGCTGGGCAGCTTCTGATGGTAGGGCAGTTTCTGACTAGCTAGCTGCCTGAAGCTAGGGCTTTTTCTAGTAACTGACTTGCCTGGGCCTGCCTGGACTTGCCCAGTTCTTAGGCCTAGTCTCCTGAACTGTCAATTTGAAGCCTGTCATGGAGTCAGCCTGTCTCAATATAATCTGCTGCTTGCCAGTTGTAGCCACACATCCTAAAGGTCTGTTCAGAAAGTGGTCTCCTTTTTCACCTAACACTTGAGACTTTCAGATATCGTGTTCAGGTCATAGATTCATTGGGAGTTTATTTTTGTGCAGGGTGAGAGCTGAAGTTCTACCTTCAGCCTTATATATGTGCCTTCTAATTTTTCTAGCACTACACAATGTGTATTTTTGGCACCTTTGTAAAAGCAAAAAACAATAAAACAAGTGGCTGCACATACGTTTATCTGGATCTTCTAATCCATCACAGATACGTTTGTTTGCATGGACTTACCTGCTGGCTTCCAGGCAGTTCTAGGCTCCTCCCAGGGACCTAGCAACAATGACATCATCACTTGTTGTCATTACCTGCCACCAGGTGCAGTATAAAAGGACTGCCCCACCACCTAAGCTCCCTGCTTCCCCCTGTTCCTGCTCTTTCTGTCCCTTCTCCCCTCCTGGCTCTGCTCCATTCTGTCTACCTCTACCCGTTCTCCAGGCCCTCCCTCCCCTCCTTCCCACAAATAAACCTCTTATATACCAGGTCTGTCACATGGTGTGATTTCTCAGGGAGCTCTTTGGCATGGTCCGGGTAGGCTCCCACCCCCTGCCATGCTATACTTCATAACATTGCCTGCTATGAAGGACTGTACTAAACTATCAGCCTGAATAAACCCTTTCTTTCATAATTTGATCTTGTCAGAATGTTTTATTACTGCAACAGGAAAAGATATTAACATTTTCACTAGACTCCTCTAGTTTAACAAAAATAGTTTCCAAAATATTTCATATCAAAGTCCTATATGTTGTGTTAGAATCTCAGTTCCTATCTGAAGAGACCATACCAGGCCAATGCAGTTCCATATGGTAGAGGTTTATTGTGGGGCAAGGGGGCAAAAGGTGGTGATGAAGATAAAGAGGGGAAGAGCTAGCGGAGGTCAGGAGGGTCTGCCTTTTATTTGGGTTGTGATGTAGCTGCTCACAGGTAAAGGTTGGAGGTGAGCCGAGTGGACTCTGGAAAGGTATGGTGATTGCCATGGCAACAGATGTGTGGGTCCCTGTCACCTATGGGTGACATCACTATCATCGCTGGGTTTGGAAGCGACCTGCAACTGTAAAGCCGGTTCCTGATACCAACACTGTATGTATGGAAGAACTCAGGATCAGAAAATATACACCAAGGCCTACAGGGTTCAACATTATTATCAAAAGGAAATGCCAGGTGACCTGCCCCATTGATGCAAATGTGGTGCTAGCAGAGGGGATATGAGATCCTTCTCAGTGGTCCTTAGTGCTGGACTCTACTATTAAAGGTGAGCCAACTTTTGATTCTTTACCATACCAAATGTAATTATCTCTCTCTCTCTCTCTCTCTCTCTCTCTCTCTCTCTCTCTCTCTCTCTCTCTCTCTCACACACACACACACACACACACACACACACACACACACACACACACACACACACACACACACACACACACACACACACACACACACACAGTTACAGAATATTTAACATGGAGTAGTTAGTGGAAATGTACTCTGTCGGAAGCTTTGCTCATGAAAAAAACAAAAGTCAAACTGAAGCCCAGGAAGTAGCCTACTGGAGACACTGACCTTAGATGGCAGTTGGGAGCATGGGCAGGCACTGACTGCAGCAGTGCGATCCAGTACATACAGGTCTTTTGAGGTACAATCTTGTCATCATTTGAAGGGAAGGTACTTCCTTTAAAAGTCTTTAATGTTTAATGAATGCATAAAATTATAAGCTATGCATTTTCAAAGAGAAACATGTATTTTGTATCAAATCTAAGTTTTTTTTTTTTCCTAAGACATCACAACTTCAGGCTAATAAGTTACTTCTCCTTGATGAAATGAGCCATTACAAGCCAAATTAGATTATATTAAATGCAGATTTATTGCAAAGCTTTTCTTGGGCTAGTTCACTGTCCCCAAGGATTAAGGCCAAGGGAGTTGCCATGGGGAGAAAGAGTAGGGAGAGAAAGGGTGTACACAGAGAGAAGAGAGAGAAACAGAGAAAGGGAGGGAGGGAGAGAGAGGGAAAGAGGGAGGAAAAGTCAGCCAGCAAAATGTCTTGATTATATAAGGAAGAGCCGAAAGTTCAAGGTTGGGGGCAGGGTATGCCATGTGGGGACTGAGGGATGCTGGGAGAACCTGGCGGCCAGGTCTGCTTTGGTATGTAAAATATGTACCTCAGTCCCTTGTCCCAGGGTCCTAAATCAAACAGACTTTTCAAACTAAATGAGAATGCAATCCTCAATAATAGTACTATATTGTTCACATTATTAGGAACTTGCTTTAAGTATATCAATGACATAGATAGTGTTTTAATATTTAAAAAAGACAAATAAAAACGTTTTTTTCTTTCACCAGGCTTGGTGGCATACACCTATAATCCAGACACTCACAGTGAGACAGGAGCATAGACAATTTCAGGCTAGTCTGGGCTACAAAGGGAGACATCATCCACAGAAAAAAGTCTTCTCCCCTTTCCCTGTAGGCTTCCTATTTGTGACCAGAGCTGCTCAGCACAGTGTTGTAGTGTTATATAAGCCTACCAACAAACCACCTGGAATTTAGATGAACTGAGGTTCGACTAAGTAGTCCTTGTTTTAAGGATGTTTCGAATACAGTTCAATCACAGAAATTATTTAGCCAATGGTGTTCATGAATTTTATTGTACACTGTTGAACAGCTAATTTATAATTGCGTTCATCTGTGAAATGATTGAGTGATAAAATGGGAGGAATTAGGCCGCAGACTCATTATCTCGTTGGTTGTGAAGCTCACTGAAAGAGGCTTTCCCTGCTAATGAGGTGAACACCCCCTTTTCATGCTACACAGACTGGGAAGCACAGCTTTGTCTCCCTGAGTCTGTAGTGCTGTGTTATTCAGGCAACTCAGTGAACTCATTTATGAAAGTGGGGAACTTGATCCTGTGCTAAATGTCTTCTGGCATTACACGGCATCATTGATGGTTTAAAAGTGCTCCATAGTTTTCTAGAATAAGAAAAAAACCCAGGTGCTGATTGGTTTATGAAGGTTACCATGCTTTTTGCTAGGGCCTCTTTGCATTTGTGGAGGAAAAGCTGGGCTCAAGTCATAATTTGTTTTGAGACATTCTGTTTCCCTACAACTGCTTGACTACGTTAAATGTTGAGGTGGAAAATCCACACAGAAGCGATCCAGGAACAACTGTTAAGATCATATCCAGAAAAAGCTAGAAAACCTTCAGCTAGTTGGGGGAGGACAGAAAGCCTATAGATTATTAGTTGTCCACTCATGTTTTTATTTAGCCTGACAGACAATGAACAATTATCAATTAAACACCAAGAACATACTAGATACACTTGATACAACACTTCATACTAGAACTCAACTATGGGTTGAGGCAGGAAGGTTGCTGTGAGTTCAAGGACTGCCAGGTGCACATTGTACATTGTAAGGTTCTCCATTTCTCTCTTTTTCCATCTGTAGTTCTGTCTATCTATCTATCTATCTATCTATCTATCTATCTATCTATCTATCTATCTATCTATCTATCTACCTACCTACCTATCTATCATCTATCTACCTATCATCTATCTATCCATCTATCTATTTTCTATCTATCTATCTATTATCTATCTATCTATCTATCTATCTATCTATCTATCTATCTATCTATCATCTATCTATCTATCCATCTATCTATTATCTATCTATCTATCTATTATCTATCTATCTATCTATCTATCTATCTATCTATCTATCTATCTACCTACCTATCTATCATCTATCTACCTATCTATCATCTATCTATCCATCTATCTATTATCTATCTACCTATCTATCTACTATCTATCTATCTACTATCTATCTATCATCTATCTATCTATCTATCTATCTATCTATCTATCTATCTATCTATCATCTATCTATCCATCTATCTATTATCTATCTATCTATCTATTATCTATCTACCTACCTATCTATCATCTATCTACCTATCTATCATGTATCTATCCATCTATCTATCTATCTATCGATCTATCATCTATCTATCATCTATCCCTATATACATATAAATACATATACATATCTATATGAGTATATATGCCAGACACCATAAGAGACAATTCCTTTTTTTTTTAGAAATTCAATTTAGCCCCGGTTGACAGACATAGAAGATCAGCTCATATTTTTATTAGTAAAAAAAAAAAAGGTAACATTCTTTCATAGAGCACACATAGATGTTATTTGTGTTCTATTATCCAGCAAGAACTTGAAATACATCCTACAGAAATACAGTCAATCTAAATATACATAGTTTCATGTACTCCTTAAAATTTGTAACTCTAAAATACAGCATATTTACTCATACATGGGCATATGCAGATCAACAAAAAGTTTAAATTCTTCAAATCATATAGACCAGGCTGGGTTCAACATCATGATTCTGCCCTCTTGCTTCAGCTCGGCAAATAGTTACTAAACACTGGCAACAAGTATCTTTTGGTGGCCTATTCAGCGTCACAGGTGACACAGGTTTGTTTGTTTGTTTGCATGTTTCTTTTGTTTTTGTTTTATTTTATATTTTAGTACTTTTTCTATGGAGAAAATGCTGTCAGGTAACCTCTACCAAGGTAGGAGTTGTACTGCTGTTACTAAAGTAAATGCCCCAAATTCAACAATGTGTCATATATAGTGTTCTTTTTTTATTAGATATTTTCTTCATTTACATTTCAAACGCTATCCCCAAAGCCCCCTATTCCTTCCTCCTGCCCTGCTCCCCAAACCACCCACTCCTGCTTCCAGGCCCTGTCATTCCCCTGTACTGGGGCATATAAAGTTTGCAAGACCAAGGGGCCTCTCTTCCCAATGATGGCNGACTAGGCCATCTTCTGCTACATATGCAGCTAGAGACATGAGCTCTGGGGGTACTGGTTAGTTCATATTGTTGTTCCACCTATAGGGTTGCAGACCTCTTCAGCTCCTTGGGTACTTTCTCTAGTTCCTCCATTGGGGGCCCTGTGTTCCATCCAATAGCTGACTGTGAGCATCCACTTCTGTATTTGCCAGGCACTGGCATAGCCTCGCAAGAGAGAACTATATCAGGGGTTTGTCAGCACGATCTTGCTGGCATGTGCAATAGTGTCTGCATTTGGTGGCTGATGATGGGATGGATCCCTGGGTGGGGTAGTCTCTGTATAGTCCATCCTTTCATCTTAGCTCCAAACTTTGTCTGTGTAACTCCTTTCATGGGTATTTTGTTCCCTATTCTAATGAAGAATGAAGTATCCACACATTGGTCTTCCTTCTTCTTGGTATTCTTGTGTTTTGCAATTTGTATCTTGGGTATTCTAAGTTTCTGGGATGATATCCACTTATCAGTGAATGCATATCAAGTGACTTCTTTTGTGATTGGGTTACCTCACTCAGGATGATACCCTCCAGATCCATCCATTTGCCTAAGAAATTCATGAATTCATTGTTTTTAATAGCTGANTAGTACTCCATTGTGTAAATGTGATTCTTTAGCCTCTGTCAGCACTCCTGGAATTCCAGCTCTCTCCTGAGTCCCAGTGGTCAGAGCACTCTCTGCAGGCAAGCTCTCCTCTTGCAGGGAAGGTGCACAGAAATCTGGAGCTCAGATCCACCTCCTGAGTCCTGGGGTGAGAGCCCTCCATGTAGGCCGACTCTCCTTTGGTGGGGAAGGTGCCCAGGGGTTTGGGTCTCAGCTCTGCCTCCTGGCTGAAGATGAAGGCAGGGCAGACCAGAAAGAACCCCAGCCATTGGTCGGACAGGTTTCCTTTGTCCCTGTTCCTGCAGGCACCAAGACCCTCTGGGTTTTTGGAACAGATGTTGCATTCCACTCACCAGTGATCTCAAGATCCTGGGTGTGCTAGGGTTCCTGCAGCGTGGAGAGTCCTTTGGGGAACTTGGGACCCTCCGCCAAGTTTGTGCCCAAGATGGCGCAGCATAAACAGTGTTCTTAAACCAAGACATACACAGGCTGAATGTCTGTGAATGCTGGAGTGCTGGCAAATTCATAGACTGGAGGACTACTCTCCAGCATAATGGTGTTTACTGATGGGAGAGTTGGGAATTCATCAGGGTGAGATGAGGTTCTAGGGCTGGATTCATGATCCTGTTAGTAACCTGTAAGAAGAGACAACAGAGAGCCTGCTCTCTCGCCATCATTGAGGACACAGTAATAAGGGAGCTTTCCGCAAGGCTGAGTCCTCACCAAAATCTGCCTGTGTTGGCATGGACAGCAAGAGGGGACTTGGGGCTTTGAAAGTGTTGTGGTGACATTGTTGTTGACACAGAGCAAGTTTAGAATGAATTATTGACTGAAAATCAGTCAGTTCAAAAGAGTACACAGTACATCAGGTTTCAAGCCTGTGAAAATATGAAGCTATATTGATTGTATATAATATATGTGTGTTTATGTATGTGTGTGTGTAAAATTAAAGTTTTAGAAAACATATTTGGATGACATTTAACAATGATTTCTTTTGGTAATGGAATTTCAGAGAATTTTTAAATTTTACTTCACCATTCTATTTCACTTTAATTTTCTTTTCTAATACTGCACTGAAACAAACATTAGATACAAGGATCAGCCAGGTAGCTCAGCAGATAAAAACACCTGATCAACTCGTTTGATCCCAAGAACTCAAGGTGGAAGTGGACAACTGTCTATTGAAAGATGACCTCCACCCATGCACTGTGCTCCACATACAAGCACACACACATACACATGCTGGTAAGTTCAATAAATCCCAAATTGAGATACAGTATTCAAAAGCAGTCCTATACAATACTGCAAATCTATAGCACCCGCCTCAGCAAGGACGGACAGGACGACCTACTACTGTTTTCCCATGATTTTCTACACTAGACATTTCTAGGGTCTCTTAAGAATATTTGCTCCTCAGAGTGCCAGTTTGCTGGTATACTGCCTCCCATCAGACATCAGGAACCTTCCACTGGTGCCATCTCTTACCCATCCTGTCTGCTGTCCTTCTGGTTAAGAAAAGTTCATTACAGTGACACTTCGTTATCTTTAGTCAAACAAGCATGGCTGTTCATTGTGCATGACCTTAATTTGTAAATCAGACATCAGTTCCTGCTACCTGTGAACCCCCCCATACTCTACGGAGGGACAGCTTAGTTCCGTTCATTTAATGCTGGAAAACATAGGATGGGTCATGTGCTCCCAGCCCTCAGCTAACAAACACAGGCATCAAATCCAAATAGCTAAAGGGAGGGTCCATGTCTACTTTCCAACATTTTGTGAAAAATGACCAGTCTCATATTTGTGAGTTTGTAACATTCTTTCATCTGTTCAAGACTACTGTCCCACACAGGAAAATGTTTCTTTTGGCTGGGGCTAAGAGATTTAGGAGCATATTTTACATAACAAAGCAGAACTGGCCTCAAGGTTCTCCAAGCATCAAACAATCCTGAATTTGCCAGCCACCCCCACACCCATCAGGCTCTTCTTTATACAATCGAGGCATTTTGCGCTCTCTCTCTCTCTCTCTCTCTCTCTCTCTCTCTCTCTCTCTCTCTCTCTCTCTTCCCTCTCATTCTTTTCACTTTTTCCATTCCCTTCCCATGATGACTTCCCAGGCCTCTTTCCTTGGGGCTAGTGAACTTGCCCACCTGAGAGCAACTTCACAATAAACCTGCATTTAATAAAATCCAATCTGGTTTGGATTGGCTCATTTTACTGGTGAAGAAATAACTTATTCGAAAATACAGGTTAAAAAAAGAAAAAAAAAAAAAGAAAAATATCCCAAACAGCAATAGCAAACCAACCAACCAACTAGCCAACTAACCAACCAACTAACCAACCAACTAACCAAGCAAACAAACAAAGATCTGTCCTGGGCCACTGTGTAAATTTATTTCCACTATCGGCTGATTTGGGTATGATTCGGGTGTCAGATGCCTAGTCTTTGCTTCACCGAAATTTGTTACCAGAGAACAAGAAAGGGTTTCTCTGTGTAGCTCTGGCTGTCCTGGAACTCACTTGGTAGACCAAGCTGGCCTTGAACTCAGAAATCCTCCTGCCTCTGCCTCTCAAGTGCTGGGATTAAAGGTGTGCACCACCACTGCCCGGCTATCTTGTTGATAAAAGAGTTTATAAAAGGACTCAGAAGAAAGCTGGAGGATGTTGTATAAGAGCTTGGGAGAGAAACCATGGAGCATCGTGGCTCTCAGACTAGACAGCTGCGGGAGGAGGGAGGTGGAGAAGAGGGAGATGTAGTAGTTCATGTCTTTGGAGATAGGTGCCAAGAAAACAGGTTTGTTCAGTAAAGACAGAGTGGAGAGTATACAGGGAAAACCTGATGAAGATTTTGTGTGGTATCCCTAGAAGAGGTACAAAGGAAGGGAAAGAAAATTTACCTTTTGAGTTAGAATTCAGAAAAGCAGGCAGGCTTAGCAGTGAAGATCTTTCAAGTAAGTGCCTCAAGGGAGGACCTTATGGGGTATATAAGTGTATGATTATACTAAGGGTATATCCATTTCTCCTGTCTCATTAAGGTCTCTTCAGGGATATCAGCTTTCCTGGGTCTCCCAGTCAGGAGATTCATAGGGGCAGCTGTATTAACTCTTAAGGGAGGAGACACCAGGATGTACTGTTGATGAAAGCTTAGAGTGTCATGTCCACTTTGGGACACAGAGCCAGAGGTAGAACACAGAACCTAATCTTTTTTCCTCAGAAGCAATTCTTCCTTAATTAACCCCAGTAAAACTGTGATATTTCATTGTCCTCCCTTTTGGATAGCAATTTAAATTCCAGGGAGGACAATTGGGATGCTTCTCTTTCTTAAAAGTGGTGTTACTAGGGAAACTGGAGGTAGCGAGCTGATCCATAACAGATCAGTTGGTTATTTAAGATCTTCAATCTGAGATGTGTTTGTGATGAGGTAGGGACTCTGAGAAACACATTACCTTATATGTTTGTGTTCCATCAAGGTTACAATTTATTTCATCCCTTTTCTTCACTTCAGGCAAATTGAGCCTCTCTAGTTACATATGGAGCATAGACCTTTGGTCTAACTCCCCACACCATATTTTCAGTGTATCATGTTCCTAGACCTTAGTACAACTGATGAAAATTGTGCGTTCAGGCCTTGGAAACCAGCACACAGGCAGAAACACCTGCTGAAATGAGAACAGAACCTAATCCATCAAAGTCTATGTTTCTGTGACAGTCCATGAATGTATTAACTTCACTTCTCGGTTTCTGGAGTTCTGCCTCTGGCTAACTGCTCTTAATGACTGAGGTGTGTCAACCCAGGATGTGGTTTTTGTGTTTAAAAGTCCACCCTGAGAAAGGCTTAGATCCCAAACACCCAGTATAGTTGCTGGGCAGCTAATAAAGCCTTCCTATTGGCTTGAACCCGTGTCTGAGTGATCTTTTCTGGTGGATACCTCACAATACCAGAAGCTCTGTAGTACTGACTCCCAAACTTGGCTACATACTGTAGTCAGCAAGGATGTTTCTGACAAAATGAAAAGCCACAGTTCTCACGTTAAAGTAGATAAGAAATGGTTTATTCTAGAGCCATCTAGATATAAATGACTGGGGACACAGATTCAGGTTCCCCCAAGGTGATATTTGACTGAGGATATAGATAAAGGTTACTCCAGTGTGGTATGTTTCACTGGGGACACAGATGCAGGTTACCCCAGGGTGATGATTGATGAGGACACAGATTCAGGGTACTCTAGGGTCACACTTGCTTTTGGTTGACACCTTGACATGCTTATGAGAAGGGAACCCCAATTAAGAAATTGTCTCAACCATAGTGGCCTTCATAGGGCATTTCATTGATTGCTAACTGACAGAGGAGAATCCAGCCCAGTGTGAGTGGTTGGCATCTCTGGGAAGGGGACCTTGTGTCGTATAAGGAAGCTGTCTGAGCAGAGACAGGAATCACATCAGTAACCCTCATTCCTTTGTGGTGCCTCCAGACTCCTGCGTTGGATTCCCTTGACAATTAATGCTAACTTGTAAGCCAAATTACCTTCCCCCTGGAGGTGCTTGTGGTCAGTGTTTATCACAGCAAACCAAAACCAAACCATAACATCTAAACTCCATATGCTATTGTGGTAAAAGTGTCATGACATCTTAATAATAACAGCACAAAAAAGTAATAAATCAAGAAACTATTTTATAGCAGGACGTTCTCGGACCTGCCAGAGGTATAAATAATGATACAGAGGTTTCAGTTATAATGTAAAGTTTAGGCCTTTTACTTGGACAGTCTCCAAGCTATCTCATCTAACTTAACCTGACTCTCTTGCTCATGACCTGCCAGTGGTTAGCTCTATACATTTTCTCGGCTCCTCTCTGGTCCATCTGTTGCCCTACATGTCCACTCCCTGAATCTCCTGCTTCTCTTTCTCTTTTCTTATCTCAGCTTCTCTCTCTCTCTCTCTCTCTCTCTCTCTCTCTCTCTCTCTCTCTCTCTCAATTTCTGCCCCCTACTTCCTGCCCGACTATTGGTTTTCAGATATTTATTACAGCCAATCAGCAGTGAGACCATTTCTGATACAACTCTAGATTGTCTGACATTCAGGTATCTGAATAGGTATGGAAGGACATGTATTTACAAATCAAATATATGGTCAGTGACTGGTCATAGAAATGAAAATACCCTAATTTGTCAGTATTTATCTCTCTGCCAGTACAGAATTAATAACTGAAAATATAGAAACATATATTTACAGAAAGTTTAAAAAAGGTTACCTCAGCACTTTTCAAATACATTGATAGAAATATCAGGTAGGCAGATAATAAATAGCAAAGCAGAAAAGCCTCTGTTATGGGACTCAGGTACCACATGATGGCATTATTAGCTTTTTGATGAAAGCTGGTGGTCTGCTACCTACAGTATTCCAAAGGGTTCACGACACAGGATGTTTGGTCAGACAGTGAGTACCTGTAATATGCCTGGATCTCCATAGTGAGGTTCTAGTCAGTCAGTCAGTCTTGGGAGAAGGTTTAGTGGAGGGTACAACTTCTTTTCTGGAACTGTGGTTCATGTTTGCTTACAAACTGAGTCTGTACATATGTATACATACATACATACCTACATACATTCATACATACATACAAGACTGCATCAGTAAATGGGTCTGCAGTACAGCCACAGTGTCCAGGGTTTAAGAACTCACACAAGACTATAACACACAGTTGAGTTGAGAAACCCAATGTTAGATGGAACTCTTTCAGAATGTATCACATAATAGGCCATGTGGACTTCTCAGAGGTGCCAACCGGCTTTGAACTTTGTATTAAAATCCATTATTCTGAGAGATGATAGAAGTTAAGAGTCCATAGCAAAGGCAGGGGCATCCTCAGAGCACTATGACTGCCTGTAGTGAGCTGAGCTGCATCACCCACCACTGTCTACCAGGAAACTCAAGTTTACAGCCTACAAGATGTGCCTCATTTGCAACGGCAAAGCAAAAACCCCCAAGGCCCTGTGGAGGCCACTGATGACTATGACAGCCTGGCAGCTGGCTGAGATTACGGCACAGAAATAATTTTCTTTGTTTTCCTTCTTTGTGCCTTTCTGTAAATGTCACATTTTAGCACTCTTAATGGAAGCTTCTTCTTCTTCTTCTTCTTCTTCTTCTTCTTCTTCTTCTTCTTCTTCTTCTTCTTCTTCTTCTTCTTCTTCTTCTTCTTCTTCTGTGGAGTGGCATTTAGTTAAAAAATTCCTGGATGGGATTTGGGTTAAGGATCATGTCTCTGTCAATGCAAGAAGCACAGCTTTCTTTTCAAGTGGGATGAGGGATGAGAGAGTTCATTCTGGAGCCAGAGACTAGAGACCACAGTCTGGGGACACAAACTCCATGGCCCAGAATGACAGCAATTTTATGAAGTTTTCTAAAAAATTGTAACAGAACAAAGAGAATAATAAATCAAGGTACTTTTCAATTACATTGGTAGAAATCTCAGGTAGATGGATCCAGCGTAGTGGGGAAATCTCTGCTATAAGCCTCAGGTGTTACCCATGGCATTCTTAGCTTTTGGAATGTTATAAGCTCCCGGTGTTTTCATATGTCCAAACGATTTACCTAGCAACCACAATCACAATCACACTGAGGTCTGAAATAAATCTTTTAAGGGTGGCTAAAGCTAGCCTGAGAGAATTTGGCTCTAGAATTGTGACATTTCAATATTTCTCCATCACTGAAGTTTTCATCAGTCAGCCGTTGCATTCCCAGCTGCTCCCTATGTACTATCGTTCATATTTCTGTGGGAGGGAGACCATACTTTCTTCAGTTTAGCCTGAGGTAGGCTTGAAACATAAGGGACAAAAGAGGCAGACACACAAAGCTGACACAACTGTAGAACAGTGTTATGACATTGTGGGACCATTCACACAATGAAAGCCATTGACAGCATCTGGAACCCACATGGCCAATGGAAATGACCTTGGCTTCATTATGCTATCATCTCTAGATCACTCGACTGGCAAAATCACTGTTCTCACCATGCATTTGATGCCAGGACACATCAGAAAACCCTTATAAGGACAGACTAGAAAGATAATCAATTCCATCCAATGAACAATCCCAATAATCTCCCACCTTCACAAGCTGAGCTATGTAATGCTACAGCGATATGGTTCTCTTGAGAGTCCTATAAACGTTCTTCTCAAACCCTTGTTTTGCCTCCTTTCCAAATTCTTTCTCTGCTAATGACAAGAATCTAGACTGTCTGGGTAGAAGCCTCAATCTGGTTATCTGAGGCCATACCAGCCTTCACAACCAGCAACAGACCCTCCTCTCAGGTCTGCAACTCTGTAGTCCAGACAATCATGCTTCCCCCAAACAGCAGCTGTGTGTTCTGATACACAAGGTGGTAACCTTGTATCTGGAGCTGTATCTGTTACAGATCAAAGAATCATAGATTTTTTCAAATGCAGGCTTTCTTCAGAGAGGAGATCTTTTCTTCCATTTTCCACAATCAGGTTCCTGACTCCAGGGAGGCTGGGCTGTGACTTCCTCCTCTGCAGCTGCCCATCCCATCTCAGTGCAAGCTGATGCAACAGTTATCTTGGCAACAGTTTAACGTGGGTTGAGACACTCCACCCAACATGCCATTAATCCCCTCTGCTGCCTAAATCAGCAAAAGATACAAAGATTTCCCTTAAATGGCAGTGTCAGAACAGATGCCACATCTTGCCAGAGGCTTCAAATGTGGCTCAGAGGTCATGGCGGAGAGAGGAACAAACCTCGTTGTTTGTGGCAATTCTAGTGGGGACAGTGGCATCTTGAACTCCATTATTCCACATCTTGTCTTTGTCTCTTGATATCTTGGAATTAGGGAGTTTTACTCTTAGCATGATCCTTATAGATATGCTTTACATTATGCCCCTGAAGAATGCAGGACTTAAGTTTAACTTTTGCTTATATTCCATCAATAAACATCTTCTAGACCTGTGATGTCATATGGAATTAATTACAGACCATGAAACTCTCAGTTCAAATCTCCCCATGTCTCTTGCCACCTGCTGCTAAAGAGCTTTATGCATGAAGACTATAGACCATATATCACTGCTTTGTAAAAGAATTAATAGCTTTGTTTCTGACCCAGCTCTCTTCTTGGCCTCTCTGCTGATTCTCTGCAGGAATGAGAAGGAATTCATCTGGGACAAGGACACAAGCTGGTTCTTAAGATAGAAAGGGTGCAGTCTCTAAAGGCAAGAATCATTTCTAGTCTGAGGGACACATGATGGAATCAGCCCCCTTTGTCTTAGTTAGGGGACACTGGGCTATTAAGAATGTGGGATGAAAATATTACCTGTGCTTAACCCTCACCACTGTAAGCTGCTGCCATCTGGGGATGAAGGTTTTCTTTTTTATTTGTTTGCTTCATTTTGTTTTGTTTTTCCACAACAGGTGGATTCAAACTGTATTACATCTCAGTGGGACCAAAGAAACTAGATATGAAGACATATTCAGATTTAAATGCTTAGTCCCATGAATGTTGATTGTGTGTAGGCTGTACCATTCCATTGAGCATATGTAGTAGCAGGGCTGGGAGAGGCACACAGAGGGCAGCCATAGCTCTCAGACGTCTTACATAAAAGAGTTTGACAGTACATTATGAATCCTCTGTCTCATCTCTTAGCACCTGTCTGTCCAATCCATACAATTAGGCTTTCTGGATTCTAATCCTGATGGTTTTCATCTCCGCAGAAGTGTTTCAATCCCATTACCTGTACTTACTCGGATAAGCTGTGTTCTGCCAGATGCTGTCCATCTCTGTCATGCCCAGGAAGACTTAACTGATGCTCTCTGGTCTGCTAACCACCCTGAAACTTCCTCTTGGTTTCTTAGGATCAATTCAAGTACAGACTCATAGAGGTTAGAGTTGTGGCCATCTGCCAGAATCTTGTCTGCATCCCTGCTGTATCGGTGAGTAATGGGCCCAGAGCAATAAAGTAACTAGGTGAGCCAATCTCACCATGCAATTGTCAGTGCCAGAACTTTGGACATATCATTTTTGGATCAGAGGGCCAAATTGCTCTTTGGATTTCTTGTAAAAGTTCAAGAGTTGCATTGACAACATGTACCTCTCTGTGTGTACACTGCTTACACCTTGCTGCTATCTCTCCATGCTTTCTTGTCTTTGACTAATTATGGGCCACTTCCCACTGAGCTGTCACTCATGACTTACCTCTGGCCCCTGGCATTGCATTCAGAGTATTGCAATACTGCACTGGAATCCCCACTAATGCAAAACTCCTGGACAGCAGAAAGTATGAGATTACTAAAAATGTATAAATTCAAAGGTGTTGTTCATTCATCTTCCTTGACAATCTGAACAGGATTAACAACATTTCACTATAGTCTCTGACTTGTGGGGATGATAAGATTTACATCTGGGACCCTTCTAGATCTTGTGGTTTACATATGTATGGCAGTAGCAAGAAATGAAGGGTAAAAGGACATAAATGTTTAAAGCCTAACATTGTAGAAGTCAATTGTCCAGATAAGGAAGTGTCAGAAGAAGCTAAGATCACACAACCAAATAGCAGAAACTGGGAACCCAGGTTCTTGTCCATGAATTTACTACTTCATTGTAGTTTAAGCAAAGAGGCTTTATCAGAAAAGCCTTCCACCCAGCAATAGATGTCTTGCTCCCGCAACTGCTTGGGGTTATAGAACAACTAAGCAATAGATTTTATAGTCACTTATCATGGGAGGAAGAAATGGGCCCAAAGACTGCCTGGACATGAGATCCATGAGTCATGCTGTACCCATTAGGGCAGCCTCAGGTAATGGGTGCAAAAAGATAGTGACATCTCTCTCCTGCTGGCTTTATTCCACTGATCAGCAGAAATTGGCTGTGTCAGAAAATAAATGTCTTGATTGAGGACAAAGTCTTTTAATGGTACATATTATCCAGACTCAGTGATGAATGACATTAACACAGTGCTTAGAAAATAGAGGTAGGGAGATCCACTGTGATAGAAAATAGATGCAGTGTGATTGCTGTGAGTCCAGCTTGTTTTACATAGCACAGTTGAAGTTTGCTAGGCCTACATAGCAAGATCTTGACTCAAAAAAGGAAAGAAAAGAAAAGAAAGAAGAGAAGAGAAGAGGAAAGAAAAGAAAAGAAAAGAAATGGAAGGAAAAAGAAGGAAAAGAAAAGGAAAGGGGAAAACCCTACATATCATTGTTAATGCTGGTTAATACTGGTAACATGTTGATTCTGTAGCAGTCAGTTTTAACAGTAAGAGCTACTTATCATCAGAATGTACATTAGATATGAGCCGGAATTAGGGGATATGCCAGGGAAATACTCACCATATTAAGCTTTGAGGTTGCATGGACTTCTGCTTGTTTTTCTTAATTCTGCCTCCTATAAATCTGAACCTGGGAGGTCACTAAATGCCACTGCCTCCTGCTGGACACAGTCTGCAATGACATCTCAGAAACTCCATCCTAATTTTAAGGGTAATCAGAATAGCAGGTCTTAGAAAGAGTTTGGAGAGCATAGGGACCCAACAAGGTGAAAGAAAGTTGGTGAGTGTACATCACTCGAGACAAAAATAGGTGTAGCCAGTGTCCCTGGAGCTTCTGGAAATCCACCCCATGAGTACTGAGTGTGGCAGGCTCCGCACGTTGGTGAATTTTCTTTTTCTTTTTCCTTCCTTCCTTCCTTTCTTCCTTCCTTCCTTCCTTCCTTCCTTCCTTCCTTCCTTCCTTCCTTCCTTCCTTCCTTCCTTCTTTCTTTTAAGATTTATTTATTTATTATATGTAAGTACACTGTAGCTGTCTTCAGACATCCCAGAAGAGGGCATCAGATCTCACTATGGATGGTTGTGAGCCCTCATGTGGTTGCTCGGATTTGAACTCACGACCTTCGGAAAAAGTTGGTGCTCTTAACTGCTAAGCTATCTCTCTAGCCCAAAGTGAGATAAATTTTATCTTTTTTTTTTTACTTATTTTTTCTTTTTTTTTTTTTGAGAGAAGGTTTCTATGGCTGTCCTGGAACTCACTCTGTACACCAGGCTGGCCTCAACCGCAGAAATCCGCCTGCCTCTGCCTCCCAGTTGCTTGGATTAAAGGCATGTGCCACCTTGCCTGGTGAGTTCTTTAAGATCAAGAAACCTGTAAGAAGCAGGTTGAATTCATCTCAAGTATATATAGTCCTTCCTTTTGTTATTTTTTTCTAAATCAAAACCTCTCATCTATTAACAAGGTATTATAATAAAAACTATAACTTAAGAACCTTAGGTAGGAGATGCAGAGGTACCAAATGAGTATAAAATTACTTAGGTAACAAGCTCAGAGAGAGGATGCTGGTCAGTTCTTACTCAGTGGTCAAGTGATCCACAAAGCATCACTGTGTGGTTTTCTATCCCTGAAAGATAAGCAGAAGGGAGTCAGCCAAGGAATGGCCTTTGATCAGACCAAAGACTAGAACCTGGCGATTCTGGAATGTAAAATACGGGAGGTACTTCTGTGTCACCTCAGCAGGAGTGGATCCAGGTCCCCGTGGAAGCCAGATGCTCTGCAATGTAAGGGTTTGTGTTTAAGAAAAAGAAAGCTAAGTGTGAACACTGAGTACATATTGCCATGGCTGGCTATTTGTAGTGGGAAAATGTACACCAAGTTGTCAGAGTTCCTGAGAATTTCTTTTAGGATATCACTGAAACTTGCCAAAATATATAAAGTTGAGAAGGCTGTCTCCTCTTCCTTACCACTCTGAGTGTGTAAGGACAGCCCATGCAAATGAGAGGGCCTGTCCTGGGATTTAAGTTCCTCTTTGTGTGCAGCTGCTCCCACCCTAGGAAATGTCACTTTTTGTTCTTCTACTTTAATAAGTGTCCCCAAGCCTTCCAGAAGGTACTATAACATGCTATCTTTCTGTGTAAATGGCGAAGGGGCGGGACATAGCTCAGCATAGAATGTTGCCTAGTATGTAGGGGATCGTGGGCTGGATGTCCAGCAAAGCAAACAGAAAAATGAAAGGAAAGGTCAAAGAGATATAGTTTTGGCATTTCTCTTAGTAGGCAATAATACTATATTCCCCTATAGTAAAACTGACTGAAGGGAACCCACAGATGAAAAGTTTAATACTTTCATACATTTGTGGAACTGTGAGGATTTGAGTTGACCTGCATTTCCCCAAACACTTTCATCCAAAAGTGTATGAGTTTTAAGCCACACTGGGAAAAGCTATGCTTATCAACCATTCACTGTTCTGAAATGCTTTACTCCTGCCCAGTGACCCAGGGAGGCAGCGCTGTAGCATGAATCCACAGAAAAAACTGCAAGCGTCAGACAGCGTGGATGTGTAGACTAATCTATGTCTATTTTCCTTCTAGTCAGTGCCCAACCACAGTGAGACGATGAGAACTGTGGCTAGTGCCTGGCCTCAGACTGCTACAGTGTGATAAGGGTCATGCCAGGAGCTGCAAGAACAGGGATTCTCTGAGCCTTGGGAAAGCTAGGTTCACAGTAAAAGCTGGGTTGGACACTGATGCCCTGCTTACTCTGGTGTCTTTCTCCCACTTTGCAGTGGGTTTGGCCTAGTGCTGCTTGTATTCTAGTGTTAATTTGGGTTCCTCAAAACTGCTTGCATGAGAAAGTTCACGAGTGAGACACTGAGGCGTCCAGCCCCCAGTTAATTCTGCTTCATAAATAAAGATGCCAGCAGCCAATAGCTGGGGATATGAAACATAGACACGGTTTAGGTTTCTTGGACTTGGGGCCACTAGCAAGGTGGAAGAGGGAGAGGAGGAGAAGGAGGAAGAGAAGAAGGAGGAGGAGGAGGAGAGAGTCAAAAATGCATAATATTATATGAAAACCATGCCTTAGAGAAGAGTGTGCAGAAGGGGAGAGAGACAGAGCCACCATGGGAGAAAGAGAAGCAAGGAGAGAATCCTGGGCTCTGGGCCAAGAGAATATAGCCCAGTGGGCTGACTAAGTGGAGTTAAGAATAGCCAGATGTAACCTAGTAAGTAATAATGGGGTTATGGACAGGAGGTAGATTCTAACAGCACTGAGGCTAGGCAACTAACTGCCCAGCTATTGTGCTACATGAGGTATATTAAAATACAAAGGCTGTGTGTGTGTCTCTCTCATTTGGAACACACATGGTCAAAGGTGGGAGGGAACCCTGCAAAAGGGAATTGTCTTAGTCAGGGTTTCTAGTCCTGCACAAACATCATGACCAAGAAGCAAGTTGGGGAGGAAAGGGTTTATTCGGCTTACAGTTCCATACTGCTGTTGATCACCAAAGGATGCAGGACTGGAACTCCAGCAGGTCAGAAAGCAGGAGATGATGCAGAGGCCATGGACGGATGTTCTTTACTGGCTTGCCTCGCCTGGCTTGCTCAGCCTGCTCTCTTATAGAACCCAAGACTACCAGCCCAGGGATGGCACCACCCACAAGGGGCCCTTCCCGCTTGATCACTAATTGAGAAAATGCCCCACAGCCGGATCTCATGGAGGCATTTCCCCAACTGAAGCTCCTTTCTCTGTGATAACTCCAGCTGTGTCAAGTTGACACAAAATTAGCCAGTACAGGAATCATTAAATATTTAACAACAACACCTCCCACCCCTCCTGTCACTGAAGGCCAAACAGCTCACAGTTTTAACTATTGTACAAGACAGGAAGTTAGGACAGCTGAGGAGACGAGATCATAGGAATAAAAAGAGGCTATAGTTTTAGATAAAATAAATGTAAAAAAAAGGGATGAAGAGATAATTTCTAAACTGATTGCCTTGCAAATATGGGTTGGATTCTCAGAACTATGTTTTTGTTTGATTTTTAAACTGTGTATCGTTTTATACTCCTGTACTCCCAGCCCAGGGGAGGCAGAGGCAGTGGTGTGCTTCTTGCTGCTTACTGATTGGCTAGCCTAGCTGACTTAGCAAGCTCCAAGATAGCCAGAGAGGCTTTCTCTCTCCCCCCTCTCCTTCTCCCTCCCTCCCAAGCACTCCAAGATTATCCTCTGGCCTCCTCATACATGTCTAAACACACGCACCTTTACAGACACAGTTGCATACACGTATATGCACAAACACAGAAAATCTAAAGGAAAGGAATGGCTGCATATATATGGGGATATAACCTGGTGTGGGCAGTAGAAATTTAGTGGGAAAATATCACTGTTGAAATTCTTCAACATACCAAGCATACTTATATCATTCTTGCCTCCTTCCAAGTTACCCAACTAGATACTCTTAATTAAATAAAATACTGGAAAAATACTGTAATAAGATGTGCCGACTAAGAAAAATTACATTTGCAATATATGTAACCGTCCACTCATGAAAAAAAAAATCCAAACAAACCAAACCAAACCAGGGTTCACAGAGAAAAACAAAATTCTCCAGGTTCCCAGAATGTATCATCAGACTTCTGGTTATTATAATAACGGTTTTCTACAGCTATTCTTATAGGAAACGCGGCACCAGTACTTGTGGTAAAGACGGAGTAAACAACAGACTCAAACCACCAAGCTCTCAGGACAAGTCCTCAGGGGCCCAATTCTCCGCCAAGGATGCAGCACCATCTGGGAGACTGTGCCACAGTCTTTCTTACACAAGCTCCTGAGCAGCAAACAGGGCTTCCTTTCACTAATGCTCAAGCCTGCCTGTGAAGTAGGAGCTGGACACTTATTTACAGAGCATTGGCAAAGGGAATTGGGTTTGCTCTGTTTATTTTCCACCCTCTCCTCCCATCACAAATCTAAAAAGCAAAAAGGAAAGAAAACAAACAAACAAACAAAAACAAAATGTCTCCAGAAAATCAGACTTTACTGCTTCTAAAAGCATGCAGTGAGGAGACAATGGGGCATAGCACAAATTGTCCTATAGAACACCATTGAGTGTCTCTATTCTGTGTCTGTGGCTATTGACCATAAATGGGAGAAGGACATTGTGGGATGTAAAACCATGCCAGGAAGTTTGGCCTGGAGACTCGGTGGGCGCATACCTGAGGCTTAGGTGACTCCCAGCTCCCTGCCAGACTCCTTACTTGGAACACACGCCATGCTTCTCACATAGAAGAAACGTGTCCTATGGTTACATAGACTCAAGACAGAGGTCTGCATGCTATTGAGGTACCTAGAGTCCCAGAGGGCTTAGCCAATAAGTTTTCCTTTCCAGACATTCCTCCTTGAAAAAGGTATTTCATCTCAGGCCTACCCTGAGAAGTGGGGTATGGTTTTACACATCCATTTTCCACCATGATAATAATCTTTTTAGAACCATGGGCTGTCTCTTTTCATCAAAATCTATCTTGATGCAGCATAATGAAGGCCTTCATCTGTGCTCCCAGCCACAACCGTCATTAAACCTCCATCTGCCAAGCTAAGGACAATCACTCTGGGATGGGAAAAGCCAGAGCTCCCCTTCTCCCCCTGGCCCCAGGCTAGAAGGTGTCCCTGGGGTAGACACTGCCCCCAGCCCACAGGCCCAGACTCCATTCTCTGTTCTTCCAAGACTCCCAACAGTGTCTGGATGTCCAAGAGTCTGAGAACCCCATATTCTCAGCCTCATTGCGGGCCCCAGGATCCCCAAACCCTACAGACAAGAACAGATTCATTTTTTTTTTCTTTTTACTTCAGAGTTAATATTCAAATGTGTTTTTCCTTTCCTTCTACATTGGTATACTTGGTACAGAATGTGCACTAAATCACATAGAAGGGGTTTCTCAGTTTGGGAAGCATCAGAAGGGGCACAATTAGTCAAACCATTAGTATGTGTTCACCAAGAAGTCCTAAAAACCTGGCAATATTGCTATCATCTAGAGGAGTTAACCCATAGGCATCAGAATAAAGGGACGTGCTTAGGATAAAGGTTTTAAATATCTTACAAGGTTTAGCTCCATTTAAGTTCTCTAACATTAATTTGGGCTGCCCCTAGTCATGATGAATTTTGTTAGTCAATTAGCTGACAGTCCGGTTGGTTCCTACCCCTATGTCATATGGGTGATGAGTATTGCAGGACCAGAAATCTTGGCTGCTCTTTGGCTGGGAATGGTTAACTAAGTGGTAGGCTTTGTCAGGGGTGGGAGAGGGATCCCTCAGCTTCCCAGACGGCAGGAGGTGGGATTCTGCCCCTGGGCTTGTTCAGGAAACCTCTGATTTACATCCTCGATCTTTGCAATGAAAACTCCCTTGTTCCTGGTAAATAGGGGGCCCAACCACAGGGCATGCATGGCATTGTAAACTCTGTATTTCTATCTGAAGAGATAAACTTCTTTTTCCTTTTTCAGTTCAACCAGACTGTTAGAGTGGGCAAAGGTCAGATTGGAATATAGGTTGCTGGTCCTTAGTCATTAGTTATCACCTCTCCTATATCTGTCTTTCTTAAATCTCAAGTTTAGGCCTGAGGGCAGTAGGGGTTGAACCATGACCCTGTATTCATACCACACATAAGACTCAGGAGGACTTAGAGAGGCAAGGAGTAGATAAAACCTTAATGGGTCCATGGTCTGTGAGAGAGTCCATTTAACATCGTCATCAATGACTTTCACTTTCTTGGCCTGGTGCTGTTGATTCATTTTATAATACCATCTACCTTCATAGCTGGAAAAGTAGAAAGAATCACCATGTAGCTACCTTTCCAGGTTGGTTTCAGTGCCTCTTGGCTACCTGTTTGACCCAGAGGCATCATCAGACTTGAACAAGGGAAAACTGATGATGGACTTGGAGGCCAGCTGGGTCTCTTGGACGATCTGGCGAATAGCCTTTATGGAGGCCTAGAGGGCATGTAGGGACTTGAGAAAGAATGGTTACAGAGTTCTGCCTACTGCAGCTGCTCTCTGAGCCAAGGGGGCAGTGGGGAGGTCTTCTGATCATAATCTCATGAGGGCGTTAAGTCCCCCTACATATGGGGTACAGTAGACTAAAGCAAAGCAAAGGCGGAAGTTCTATCCACCTTTTGCTGGATTTTGTTTTCTTAAAGATGTATTTATTTATTTCATGCATAGGAATGCTGTGCTCTATATGCATGTATACCTCCATGCCAGAAGAGGGCATCAGATCCAATTATGAACCATCATGTGCTGTGAACCATCATGTGCTTGCTGGGAATTGAACTCAGGACCTCTGGAAGAGCATCTCTCCAGTCCCACTTGCTGGACTCTAATGAGAAATTTGTTAGAGTTGCTTAAAATTTTTTTTAATTTAAAAATTATGTCCTGTTTAAGTTTTCCCAGAACAATGAAATTCTATTAATAGAGAGGTTTTGGCTATGAAAGGCCATTGTTGGGCCCTATTGCTAGGGCAATGCCAAATCATGAAACCAGTTCCTTGAGGAGCTTTTTAGTTACTAGTTGAGCATTTGAGTTCAGATGGGGAAAGCCAGATAATGTATCTATGAAACCTAGCAAGTACTTGTATCCTCCTCTAACTGGCCAGGTCTTGGTAAGGCAGTTGTTTTGACCCCTTCCTCGGTAAGGGTTCTCTGTTTTGGACTTGAGCACAAACTTGGCATCTGCCTGAGATATCCTAAACTAGGCTGTAAGCCTCAAATGCCTTTTGTTTACTCTTAGTTCAGATCAGGGTCCCAGTGCCCCTCTGTGCTGGTGTACACTGCCTTGCTATTTCCACAAACTCTTATATCTATAGGCAGCAATACCTAGCTACACCTAGGAATTCTCAGTTTTCTTATATGTATCTTCCTGAATGAGCCAATAAGATTCCCTTTAACCTAAAATGAGGGTATGTTCTGTTGGGTTTCCCTAAGAGGAATAAGTGCTGTCTTTACCACTGGGGCCTCATAAAAAATCTTCAGTTAAAGGCTTGGTAAGATTGCAATAAACAGAAGTGGCCACAGAAAAGCACAGATTTGGTTACTTGAGAAGGAGTGTTGGGAGACAAAGGCCAACTGGTAATAAATTAAACTATTTCAAAGGCAAAAAACAAAACAAAACAAAACTACAAACCAAAACCAAAATCAAAACCCCCAAACCCCAAAACCCAAAAAAACAACAAACAAATAAAAACCAAGACAAACCAAAAATACTAAACAGAAACCAAACTGCCGTCAAAGGTCTAATAAGAGTGAGCAAACACTGAACACCAGGTGACCAGCCTCCATCGGGAATGCCATGCCCTAGAGTTCTGAGAGCAAGTGAAGTACCAACAAAGCCCAACCAAATGTCTAGACCAAAATGCCTTCAAAGCAAGCAAACAGGACATACCTTAAAACAAACACTCTGAAAGCAAGCCCAAGCCAGAGAGTTAACTAACAAGTAGAATCCTTAAATAACCAGCTCAGAATAAATACATGGAGCAGAGAGTAAACCAAAGTAGGTCTGAGAGGGCCCTGGAGGAGCTCACCACACTCCCCCTGAGCAAGTAACACCAGATGTCTTAGACTCAGTGGGTCCGTGGCAGCACCTCTCCTCCCCACGAGTGATCCTCTGGTGAAAAGTCAGTTACTCTTGGAACATACTAAGGGTCAATATAAAAGAGCTACAACTCTAATCTCAAACAAAATAAGAGATAATTTGCTCTGGAGCCAAATATGAATGACCATGATTCAGGAACATAGATTTAGACTACCCTACATGATCCAATGTGCAAGTCATGTCAAGAAGTTTTTATAGTAACAAAATAAATAGTTTTCAAAAGCATGAAAACATCAGAGAGCTGAGGTACAGACAAGTGGAGAAATCTCAGTTACAGGCCTCAGATGTACGTAAATAAGGCATAAGGTGTAACGGAGCAGCCTGCCTCTTCTTGACTTCATGGCTCAGGTCTCATTTGGGTTCCAGTCATCTGTATGCCTTCTTTAATAAATTACTTTCCTGAAACAATTCAGATGTTCCTGTACAACCCATTGTAAAGAGGCACAAGCACCTGGAAACTCCAGTAGCCGGTGACTCTCCAGGCTCAAGTCCATGCCTTTGATGTGTTGGTGACAGACAGGAGAAAGGCAAACATGCAATGTCTGAACTTTTCTTTCTCATATCATGGGCTCCAAGTGATTTTATCTTTCCTTGAGCACTTGGAAATGAGGTGTAGGCTTCTAAATGGGGGTTGATTATGGCCTAAGGAAATCATAGCCAATATCTCTCTTTTTCCTTCATCAGACTGCAGCACCCCATGGCTAGGAGAAGAGAGTGTGCCAGGACCCTCTGAGAAATACAAGCCAAATAAGGGAGCAGCTGCTGGGCAACTGCCACATTTAATCGGTGATATGCAGGAACCCCAAGGGAACTCATTTCCTTACTGTAGAGGGACCCATGCTATTTCAGAGCTGCCCTTATCACAGTCAGAGAACAATCACATGAGTAGCCAAGAAGACAGTGCCACAGAATTGCCTAACTTCCTTGGTGCTATTGAGACCTCACTGTACTGTGACTATGGGACGCATTCACACATTCCCATCCTCCTGTCTTAAGTCCATTCCATTATTCTACCCAGATGTCTACCAGGAGCTACCAGGATCACAGGAACAGGAAACTTGGATGGGACACCAACAGGATAACTATAGTAGTCTTTCCTGCCCACTCTTCACACTCAAGAAAACTTCTCCAGAACCTCCTCCCCCTGCACAAAGGTTCTGGGATAGGAGAATAAGAAATGTAAAGCAAATGCTATCTTCATTCCCTGAAAGTCACAGTGTTCTTAGCTGTAAATGTTGATATTGTCCAGTGCCTCCAAGATGATATTTTTTCCTACAGGGACAATCATGATGGGGACAGAACTTGGGGCCCCATTCCAACGAAACCAAAGATTAAAGTATGAGACACAAGCAATGTTACATCCTGAGATCAAAAAAGCAGAGTGAGCAATGTCTGGTACTCCCTGTCTGAAGTCTAAGAATACAAACGATCCAAGTCAGACTAAAGCAAGAGGGTTTTCCCCTCTTCAAGGTTTGTATTTACTTAGATGTTATATTTATCTCTGCTCTATTATATCCTAAATTCTCTCATCTTCTCACTCTTTGTTTACTGTAGGCAGTCTTTTAACTATGAATATGGAGATAATTTGCCAGGAATTAGACATTCCGTTGAGAATTTTAGCCAAGGAAGGGGTGAGGTGGGAGGGGGCACCCTGTAGACTTTAAACTGGAATGGTGATACAAACAAGTCTTTTCTTCTTTAAAATTGACAGCACAATCATTAGGATTTGTGGTTTTTCCCTTCCCTTCCCTTCCCTTCCCTTCCCTTCCCTTCCCTTCCCTTCCCTTCCCTTCCCTTCCCCTCCCCTCCCCTCCCCTCCCTTTTTCCCTTCTCCCCCTCCCTTTCCCTCTTCCCCCTCCCTCCCTCCCTCCTTTCCTTTCTTTCTTTCTTTTTTCCAGTCAGGCCATCCAGGCTACCCAGGACCCATTCTGAATCCCTAAGTGGGATGGTCTAATGGTTTGAATCAGATATTCCCCCATAGTCTCAGGTCTTTGAACATTTGCTTTATCTATAGCTTAGGGATTTATTGCTATAAAGAGACACCAAGACCAAGGCAGCTCTTATAAGTTTCAGAGGTTCAGCCCATTAACATCATGGCAGGAAGCATGGCTTCCTACAGGCAGACATAGTGCTGGAGAAGGAGCTGAGAGTTCTACATCTTGATTTGAAGGCATCCAGAAGTAGACCCTCTTCCATAGGCAGTCAGGAGGAGGCTTTCTTCCATACTGGGCAGAACTTGAGCATAGGACCTCAAAGCCTGCCCCCATAGTGACACATCTCCTCCAAGGCCACACTTCCTTCAACAAGGCCATACATCCTAATAGTGTCACTTCCCATGGGCCAAGCATATTCAAACCACCACAGTTCCTAGCTGATGGAGCTATTAGGGAAGTTTAGGAGGTGTGGTCTTGTTGGAGGAAGTGTGTCACTGGGGGTGGGCTTTGAGAGTTTAAGAGCTCATGCCACTTTGAGCTCATGCTCTCTGTTGGTGCTGGCAGATCAAGATGTGAGATTTCAACTTCTGCTTCAGCTGCCATGGCTGCTGCTTGCTGATGTGTCTTCCTACTATGACACACTCTTACATTTTTGGACCTGTCCACCAAATAAACCCTTCCTTGTATAAGTTCCTTTGGTCCTCCTGTGATAAGAGCAATAGAAAGGCAACTGAAGCAGATAGTCAATTGGTACAGTCCTTTAATGAGGTAAACCAGGCTCTCACAGAAACCCCAGAACTGGGCACTGTCTTCAAAACCCCTTCTTGTTATTTGTGGCAGAGAACAAGGCCTTATCCTTGGAGTGACTCAGTGTCCAGGGACAGAACTGAAGCCTGCAGCATGCGTTTTCAAAGAAAATGCTGCATCAGAGTAGATCATCTGTCTAAAAGGAAGACCTGGCACTACTAGTTGGAGCAGCCTCTAAGCTGTCTTTGGGACTATTATCAGAGTGTCTCATATCCCATCAGGTAAAGGCTGTGCTAGAATTAAAGCGGCACCCATAATTGGAAGTATACTGACAAAATGTTAGGTAATCCTCATACACAACCCAGAGATAGCTAACAAACTTTGTGGTACCCTGAGTCACTCTTAGTCCTGTTTCCTTCTTACAAAGGTCAGTTAAAATATTGTCTTTGCAGCTTCCTAGAATGCCACAGGTTCTTTGCAATTACTTCATTTGAATGTTTTGATACATTTAGCAATTTCTAATTCCTTTCCTCACTTGTTTAAAAAAATTATCAGATTTTTTCTGGTTTTATTACTGTTGTTCTTATTTATTTATTTGTTTGTTTATTTTTGTCAAATTGGCATAAGCTAGAGTTGTCTGGGAAAGTTTTCAGCTGAGAAAATGTTTCCATCGGATTCCCTATAGGCAAGGCTATAAGGATGTCTTCTTGAATGATTGATGTGGAAGGACCCAGTCCAGTGGGAGCCATTCCACTTCTGTGCAGGTGGTCCTGGGTTGTATAAGAAGACAGGTTGAGTAAGCCTTGGAGAGCAAGCCGTCAAGAAGCATCTCTCCAATGTCTCTTTTTCAGTTCCCTTCTCCAGGTTCATGCATTGAGGTCCTACTTTGGCTTCCCCTGATGATGGATTGTAACATATGAACCAAATAAACTCTTCTTCTTCAAGTTACTTTAGGTTATAATGTTTTAACATAGCAATAGAACCCCTAAGGTGGACTCTCCTTTTCTGCATGATGATGGTAGCAGATCTCCAGGTAAGGGGGTCACACACAACACCATGGTGATATTAGTATGCTGAGAAGATTAGGGTATCTGTAAATGACCACTGAGGACACTATATCTCAGTTCTAGTTGTGTGTGTGTGTGTATGTGTATGTGTGTTATTTCTACCTTCAACAGGTACTCAACATGAACATACATCTTTAGCCCAAACTTTATACATACTTGAACATGCCTTCTCATTTGAGTCAATGGTCAAATAAGCTCTGTGTACTGCCTTCAAATCCCCAGAGGGAGGACAATTCTCAAGACCAGGTTGGAATTTAGTGATGAAATTGGTACAGAGATAGACTTGTTGGGTTTGCTCACCCAGTCCCACCTGAAATAAACATGAATGAGAAACTGGGCACTCATACTGAGGAGAAAGTGAGGCAGGCTGAGTAACTTACAAAAACTGGAATATGTGCTGCCAATTTCTTTTGCTGTATCAACAGCAGTGTATTTCTGCTGTATCATGAGTACATGTTAGAGCAGAGACACAGGCACAGACCCTGAGATCAACTGCAGAGGAGTTGAAAGGAGCAGGCCAGAGGCAAATGAGTATTTTAATAGCAAATGAGAGTGACTCAGGCCCTGGCTTACTTCTTCAGGCACCTTCAACTCTCTAACCTCTGCTTTATCATGCTTTCATGTCCCGACACCAGGGAAAGGGAGGAGAAGTGGAGAGTCATAATGGTAAGTATCTACCCTGGCCATTACTATTTTTTTCAATAAAGAATTTTAACTGGTACTTAAAAATAAAAAAAACTATAAACATAATACAGTACCCAACAATACATCTCAAGAGCTATATACACTGTATAATCAAGTTAAACAGATCTTGCTCTGTTGGAATTCTGTCTAAACTCTACCCCACAGTTCCTGGCAGCAGCCAGGAAGGCTTGAAGGCTTGGCCCAGTATAAAAGGGCTGCTTGGCCCCTCCTCTCTCTATTATGCTCTTGCCTCTCTCTTGCCTCTTGCCCCCTTGCTCCACCTCTCTTCCTCCCTCTCTCCAAGTGGCAAGGCCGGCCTCCTGTACTCTCTCCTTCTCTCTGCCTTTCTCTGCCTCTATGACTCTCTTAACTCCTCTCCCCTTGCCCTGAATGAATTTTATTCTATACTATACCGGTGTGTGGCTGGTCTCTCAGGGGGAAGAGATGTCTTGGCATGGGCCCACCGAGGTACTCCCTTCCCCCACACCCCACAAGCACATATTCATATAGCTCTTTCTCTCTCTCTCTTTTACATATTATAAACAATTTTTATAAATATATAAAAATATATTTATAAATATTTTTTATAAATTTACCTGCCCCCGTAAAACTGCCATGGACACACAGCACACCCCTGTCCTCATGTGTAACCTCTTTCCTTTGCTGTTCTTATGAGATTGGAGCATATCCTATCTCTGACTCACATTGTTAAATCTTTCCCTTTATTCATCACTTTGTCTACTTCACAAATAGACATCACTTTCAAACATGGTTGCTTCATCCTACAAATAAACTTTACCTTCATTTTGGGGATTAAAGGTTTGTACTAAGGCTTGTATTCCAGCCAGATTATACTGTGATCCAGGGCATGTTTGCATTCAAGTTGGTTCATAGAGATCTAGAAGGTCTTTGGAGGTGATCCCTTGTCATAAGAGCAAGGCTGCAGCAGAACACACCCAATCTATAATACAGATCTGTTTGGTTGTTTATTTGCTTGCTTGCTTGCTTGCTTGATTTTTTCTTTTTTTTATTATTGTTTTCTTTATTTACATTTCAAATGCTATCCCGAAAGTTCCCTATACCCCCGCCACCCCTCCCCTGCTCCACTACCCAAACACTCCCACTACTTGGCCCTGGCCTTCCCCTGTGCTGGGTCATATAAAGTTT